>NC_079890.1:24530030-24637426 GCF_024868665.1 Triplophysa rosa
AAAGACGTGTTTTTCACATAAAATGTATTATGAATCAATCTCACTGCAATAGTTTTAGTATAATCGAATGAGTATGGTGATGTTTTTAATGAATCATAGGATAAGAAACAACGCTAACAATAATTACAAGTTATTAAGATGATTAAAGTGGATTTTCTTTTTACTAAAAGAATGTTAAGAATGTAGTGGTATGTTGTCCGGCCACAGGAACTGTTTTCTAGAGACCACTCCCCACAAAAGAAACTGTCCCTGGAGAACATTCCTCAGAGACCTGGGCGATTGACCAAGGATATACGTTTTGAAATGTTATTTTACCAGGAACTAAGAAAAAGACTTCACGGTGATTGGTGGAAAGGAGTCAAGGAAGCAGAGGAGAGTTCAGAAGATAACGAGCGACTCACATACTTAATAAATATGGGTGTTTTTGAAATATTTTGTGGGGTTGTTGGCTTGTGGTGGAGTGAGGAGATTACGGTCTGACAACCCAAAGCTTTGTTATCCTTTTTACATCTGATAATATAAATTCTGTTTAATTTGGAGAACGTGTCATGTGCAATTTTTTGAGGTCATAAACAAGGAACTGGCCTTTAAAGATCCACAATCGCCTCAGAAAATCTTACTAATGGTTAGAGAGTCGGACTCATGACCAGAAGGTTGCCGGTTCGATTCCCAGGGCCGGCGGGTAACAACTGAGGTGCCCTTGAGCAAGGCACCTTACCCCTACTTGCTCCCCGGGCGCTGTAGTGATAGCTGCCCACTGCTCCGGGGGTACGTGTGTTCACTACTCTCTGGATGGGTTAAATGCAGAGGTCACATTTCGTTGCCTTGTACATGTGCAATGACAATAAATTGAATCTAATCTAATCTAATCATATCGATGGCGGATGGCAGCAAAACAAAATACTGATAAAAATACCAGAGAGTTTGGGAAATCTTACAGCAAAGAGCAGACAACGATAATTTAGTTTACTCGACAGCGCACGAGGGTATGCTAATGAAGCATTTAGCATTGTGTTAAGGGTCTCAATCTTTATATTACTGTAATAAAGCATATAACGAAATGCCAATATTAAGTATTAAAATGAGTATTCATGTGTTGCAAATCCAATGACGCTGGCAATGATTCTCTCTGCCCAATCAGTGATCTGTAAACACGTCACATTTTGGTATTGGTACAGTATGCTTGGTACTACTGCATATAGATGGCTGCAGTGTGCTCAGGATGATTTATCTTGCATAGTAGGCATGATGTACCTGGAAGGGAGATAGATGTGACACCTTTCCCATCCAGTATTCTTGTCTGAGTTGTGTACTCACCAGACGCGTTCTTTAGATAACCGTTCGAGTCCACCGATGTGTACATGACATAAGGACCGGGCTGGTTCACACCAAAGGGCTGTGGAATAAACGGAAGTGGTTAAAAACACATGCAAACAATTCAAAAAGTACCCTTAGAAACTAGATTTTTTGCAAACCAAATCTATAAAATTAAGTTCTATTTGATTAAGTTCTTAGAATGCTCAAGTTTGGAAATTGTACACAAAAAACTTTATGAAGTAACGCTAGCCAATCAGACTGAAGCTTGCTTTTCTGAGAAATCTCTTGCCAGTTTTCTGTGTAATATGCATCAGATGGTCAGTAATGCGTGGGTCTGATGATGATTATGATCAGTTTAACATTTAGATTAAAGGTCCAATGTGTAAGTTTTGGAGGATCTATTATCAGAAATGCAATATGATATGCAAGAACTGTCTTCAGGTGTATAAAGACCTTACATAAGGAAGCGTTATGTTTTGATTATCTTAGAATGAGCTATTTCTATCTACATACACCACGGGTCCCCTTGCATGGAAATCGCCATGTTTCTACAGTAGCCCTAAACGGAAAATCTGCTCTACAGAGCACATTTCGTAAATATGTTATCTCCTTCGGTAAAGAAGTGACGTGACAACATCTCCGTCCTGTGTCAGCCTCCATAGTGCTTCGAAAAGGAGGGGTGGTTTAAGCCATTTGCAATTCGCAACCTCACCACTAGATGCCGCAAAATTTCATACACTGGACCTTTAAGTGTCTGTTGTTAAATCCTCACACACAGACCACCACAGGTAACCTACTACTGTAATGCTCTAACATTGGACCATTGTTACCTGAATAGCAAAAGAGATCTCTCCTAACAATCTCTCAATAATAATGGGCCAGCACCGGGAAAATGGAGTACACCTCTACCCCATGCCAGCCTCTCAATTATGGATACTTTTCTATATGCAGACAACAATCTAGGCAACTGCAAATACCAGGGAGAAATGGGAATAAATTATTAAACAGATGTATCAGTGGGACATGATTAGGTGTACGGAGGGGTGAAAAGATTCACAAGTTGTAAATTATGTTCCACAGTACAATAAGCAAGTGGACAATGTTGACAGGAAGCGAGAAAATCCTGGTGCAGAATCTTACCGTCGCTCAGCACCAACCTGACATAAATGAGCGAGATGACCTGGCAGACACAGATACAGATGAAAAATGCGCAAAATGATTTTGACTTAAAGGAGTCATATTGCACGGCTAAAACGAATATTATTGTTTGTTTTAGATGTAACGCAATGTGTATACACCATTTAAAGTTTAAAAAACGTTGTTCCACATACTGTGCATGTTTGTATCTCCTCTTTGCCCCGCCTCTCTGAAACTGATTTTTTACAAAGCTCATCGCTCTGAAAAGCGAGGTGTGCTATGATTGGCCAGTTCACCAGTGCGTAGTGATTGGTCAAATACTGCACGCATTTCACGGAAATGTAACGCCTCTTACCATATTTGGAACATCAGGTTCCAAAGCAATTGTACTGACAGACGATACAATGAGATTTACAATTACGCCCACCTTAACTACGTGTAGATTTGGGCGGTCTTAGTCAAATCATGTTACGAAGTTACGTATATTCGCCGGGGTGTGGTTACACGAGGCGTTTCAGGCAAGTCTGGTTGAGCTTCGCTTTTAGATAGAATGCATCTTTTGTTCCCACACTTTCATTTGTGCAGTTTTACGTGTCTAATACATGCATGGGCAATTTATAACACACCAAAAACACAGAAAAACACGTACTTCCGCCATATGACCCCTTTAACTCTTAAGCCCGATTTTTACTTCTGCGTCGAACTACGTGTCGGTTTTCATTTGTACTTCTACGCCATTGTCCGCGTCGACAGGCAATGACCACTAGGCGTCAGTGTCCACACGCGTGTTGCTTGTGTAACCAAGACAAGAGCCGAAGAAGAAGCAGCTGTTTGAGAAGCATTAGCGGTGATAGTAGCAAGCAAACAGTCACTTTTGTTGCAGATTTGAGATGTTAAATACAGAAGCACAAATAATTTACTTAGATAATTCATTCGGAAATGCGTTTGAGTAAACATGACTCTATCGCAGAGTTTTTTGACCTGAGGGAGGGGTTCAAACAGACCAATCACAGCGCTTGCGGTCCGCGCTGAGTTGACGCGTTGTTACATTTTTGGAGAGATGCGCGTCAGGCTACGGCGTAGGGTACGCGGCTCTGCGTAGGTCCGACGCAGAACCATAAACTGGGCTTTACACGCGTCTACAACGGACTAGGCATGTGCCGGTGTTTTGTCGAAGTCTGTTCCCCCTATGTTTCCTCAGCGTTGTTCCTCATAGCGCCCGCTACGCAAACAGCGTGTAGAGGGCGGGCGCGTGCACGTTCCACTGGTGATTTTCAATTACCATACACATAACTAACCATTTTACAATGTATTTAAATTCATCCTTATTTATTTAAACGTATTTTATATTGCTTTTCAACATTTTGCGTTGTTCTACAAAATACATTTTAAAACAAACTGAACAGACCAAAGAATGGCTAGAAGTCATACAAAACAGGAAATGTGAATATATATATAATTCATGGTATGAGAATATCTGGTATTTTCAACAAATAATTGAAAATCACCAGTGGAACGTGCACGCGCCCGCCCTCTACACGCTGTTTGCGTAGCGGGCGCTATGAGGAACAACTCTAATAGGAGGAAACATAGGGGGAACAGACTTCGACAAAACACCGGTATCAAATTTCCATGCTGCGATTAATTGATTAAGGTTTCGTCGCGGTAAACGGTATTATCGCAGTATTCAATTCCTCTGAGAAATGCAGGTTGAAAATATAAACCAACTTCAGTGTTTTCCTCTTGATAACATTATTTTAAATAATAAAGAGAACCTCATACATTTAAATACAAATACATATAAATAAAACAACACACAGTAATTATGTATAAAGTGAGTTTATTCACACAGAATAAAGTGCAAACTGCAAAAGAACAACTTTTGTTAACTGCTTTTAAATATACTTATGTCTGTACAACGCTAGTACTACAATTCATATTATTATTATTATTATTGTTTGAATAACAAGCCAAGCCAGTGTGTTAACTATTATAGCAAGCTAAACATTTATAAACAGCAAATTCACTCGCACTTTGTGACAGTGTATGACTTTATTGCGTTCCATCAACGTATAATTAAAATAATTATTCTGCCACACTGTCAAATTTCATTACTCGGCTTATTTTTAACCCAAAATATTTCCAAACCTCAGACTTCACCCTTTTAGAAGGGGGATAAATCGTCGGCAGCGTTCCTCCTTCCGCCATGCTTCCTCTCCGTGTGGTACTGTTTACATCAGAGTGCGCACGCGTCTTCTGCTCAACAACGCGCACGCACGCACGCACGCACGCACGCGCACACGCACGCGCACACGTAGGCATCTCCACATGGGGAATGGGATTGTTTAGATCAGAGTGCGCATTCTTACGCAGCATGCACGCACTGTACTGTTATCCGGTTGATGAAAAATAAACAAATACGCGTCCTAAAAATCAAAATGCTGATCTATATATTTTCGCGGTATTTGAAAGTGCCCGCGATAACAACATCGCACGAATCCATTACCGCGGTTAAACGCATTACCGAATATAGGGTAAAAGACAATGGAATGCATGAGAACCCATTATAATTTTACATTTTGTCCACACTGGATACAGCAGACACGACACAACAAACCCATTAAGAACCCCTTGTGGTTGTCGGTGTTAATGTTGACAAAAAGAGTTAACTCTTCAGTTACAATTGCCATAGGATTGTGTTGGGTCAGCATTCAACATACTAAATCCATCAGTCAAATCACAAACTATCCTAAAACTATCCTAATACACATCAAGCAAAATTGACCAGTTTCTTATCAAGATCTTGCTCGCACCTGAAGTAAAGAACCCTGGAAACTTTAATCACACAGGAAGCCGACCCTTAACCAAAAAACATAATGTCTGCCATGACCTCAAAGACTAGTCAGTACAAGGCAAAAAATAACCTCCAATAACTCAGATTGGCTGAGGAATAGTCAACAGCTAGAGAGGCCTTGGGCCATGTCAAGCATACAAGGACAGGTGGATAATTTATAATCTCACTGATGAAAGGACTAGACTGTAAGAGTCAAGGCTGATATCGAGCAAGCCAGAGAACACAGAGAAACAACGCAAACGTGGGAAGATAAAGCATCGAAGGAAACAAAGCGACGCCTATAACGGCAGAGAAGCAACAGACAGAAGCTAAAAAAGAGATAAATGGATACATCACACAGAGCGGTTGGGGAATAACAAACACATCTGTGAGTGACTCCAACTACGGACGGAGTCGAACTGTAAACAAAGAAACCCAAAGGAAGTGAGACTTCCGTCAAACTGTGAGACGAACGAAAGCAAGTGAAATAAATTATTTGAGAGACATCTGCCTCGAAAACAGTAAGTGCTCCAGTGGGTCAAATGTCAAATCTCTAGAGACGTCTTTTTAAGGCGAAGTGTGTAATTTTGTGGAATGTTAAGATACTTTCTGAATGTCAGCTTATTGTGAACAACATTGCTACTCTATGGCGCTCCACCATAGCAGTGGTGTTTGCTTGACATGTCTGTCTAAACCAATGCTTTGAGTTTGAAGTGGCACTTTAATACTGTACCTGTCAAACAATGGCAGACAGAGAGTACATGCCCCTTATGTGCACCTGCTTGCACTTAAATGAAATACTTTGCACTCGCTGCAAATTAACCACAAATGCAGTTTTAATTCCATAAACACAGAACAAATGCAAATGCCTACAATCTAGGACATATACACTCATCCAGGATTCACTAATGCTCCTTTTGCGATACTGGAATATTAGTACAGTGTACAGCTGTAAAACAGATATTTTAGGGGTCTGATCTGAGTGAGACAGGAAAGCAGCCCATCTTAAAGAGCTCTTATTTAATCACAGAGCCCTCTGCTCTTCTACTGCCCTTAGGGTAAACTGTCTTTACTCGGCATATCAGAGACTTAGAGAACATATGAGACATGATGTGTGTGTGTATGTCTGAAGTAGAAGATGAGCAGCTGGGCAGAAGCTGTATTATCCATCTCTTCATTACGAGGGATGGCAGTTAATAAACAGAGGTCTGTGTGTGTGGGTCCTGCATAAACAGGGTAATAAATTGCTTTGGGACACCGTCAAGCTCAGGGTGTTGCCCCAAAAGAGCACACACACACACCTCTGTAAGATTTTTGGCTGTCTAACAATCTCTAATATTCCGGGTGCCTGTGAGCAGATTCAGCAAATCTTCAAGCATAGATACCAAAAAATACACAAAAAAAACATGGAGAAAAACAGAGTGGCAGGAGATTGAAGGATGGACTGACAGAAGAGAAGAGAGAAGGTCAGAAAGCAATAAAAGCAATGAAAAATGTATCAAATGTATGAATATGGAATGGTACAAATGTGCAAAAAACAAATAGAAAGGGTGTAAGGAAGAGATAGAGAGTGAGAGAACAAAAGTGAGAACATGAAAGAGATGAGCGATGAAAAGCTTCTACCCCCCAACAGTTTTGTGACACATTTGTTCTCCAACAGCAAGTCAACAATGACACCGAACCAAAGATAAAGTGACAGAACTAACAGAAAATCAAAATAAGGTTTCACATTTTTAAGGAATCTGTAGACTTTTTACAATTTCTGTGTTGATTCGGCAGTTCCTGTAACTCAAATCGTACAGCATGGCACCGGCAATGCAGAATCATGGCTTCAATTGGTAAACTTTACAAAACTTCAATGAACTGTAAGTGGTTTTGAAAAAAGCACCCACTAAATTTATAAAGGTAATGGTTTTGCGTGAACTGCAATTTTAGGCACAATGAATTAAAGGTCCAGTGTATGAAATTTAGCAGCATCTAGAGCTGACGTTGTTTCATCCAATGGCTCACTCCACTGCTCCTCCATCACTTTCGCAGCACTACGGTGGCTGGCACAGGACTAAGATGTCAACACATTTTTATTTCTTTGCCAAAGGAGATAACGTACTTACGAAACACGCTCTGTAAAGCAATTTGTCCGTTTAGGGCCACTGTAGAAACAACATGGTGCATTCCATGTAAAAGGACCCGCAGTGTATATAAATAGAAATAGCTCATTCTACGGTAATAAAAACATAATGCTTCTTATATAAGGTCTTTATACATCTCTGAAGACATAGTAATGTATATTATATTGCATTTCTGTCAATAGATCCTCCAAAAATTACACTCTGCACCTTTAGAGGTCGATCAGACAGAACATGCTTTTCATGTTCGAAAACGCGAGGCACGCCGCGCTGCTCTTTTGGTTGACTCTTTGAAAAGACCAGCGCGCAGTTTTATTTTATGTTGGTAGGTAACCACCGAAACAGCTGTCCTGTCAGTCAAAGATTATAGCACAAGCGCTCTAGTTGCTGTTAACCGTCATATTATCAGAAACTTTAAAAAGGTACAAGCAGAGGGCGCTTGCTCTGACCTTGCTCGGTTAACCCACATTAGCCAACACAAGTTTCTCCTTCAACATTGCAGTCTGCAGACATTACATGGAACTGTAAAGTTCAGTCACCATATAGGAAGGCCCGCCTCTCCTTTCATTCGATTGGACAATGGGAAAAAAGGCGCATGACATCAAGCGCTTCTCTGCTCAGAGTTGAGTTTTTTCAACTTCAGGCGCTCAGAGCGCTCTGCCAAAATCGCGAGACGCAGCAGGCAGCAAAAACGCGAGGCGCCCAGCGCACAAAACGCTCCCTACCAACTGAAAACAATTCAAAAGAGCCGCGTATAACAGCAAAAGACGCGTTCTGTTTGATCAGCCCCTTAAGGGAGTGTAAATGTGTACAATTTTGTGTATAATGGCACAGATTGTGTGTGGGACTGGGGATGCCAAACACATGCCATACCCGCTTGAGTTGAGTGTTGCGCAAGAGATAAAAGAGCAGAACTCACCTTGACTTTTTCTGGACAGTCATTGGAGCACAGGCCACTGAGCACTACAGGGAGAAAGACATAAAAACAGAGAGAGAGAGAGAATTATAACTTTGTCCCACACATCTGGTCCTCAGATAAGGTGATTGCTGCGTGTCACAGACTCTGAAGTTAAGTGCGCTGTTCTGTATCAAATCAGCGGTCCGGTTTCCTTTATCCCGCTTCACTCTGCTAAACACAGGCAGTATTACATACTTGTTGTCCTATCTTCCATCACCCATCTCATATCACACAACACAGTAAAGCTGCTCCTGCACACCCCTTCAGCAAGGAGAAAATTAAATATTTAAAATTAACATTAAATTCCACTAATGGCATGAAATATGAGCCAGGTTCTCTTTATTCGGGCCTGAAATTGACTGTGCGTTAGAGAGTCGAGCATATGAAAGGGAAAGTAAAAAATCATTAATTGCTCATTAGAGACACACAAAGAACCATCTGTGTACATTTGCATCTGTCTTTATCTAATGCTGCATTAGATTTTTCAACCAGCAGTGACAGACAGCTCTATTTAAAGACAGAAAGTTCAGAATGTTCCCTTGATTCTCAGCAACAGCAAGTAAATATGAATTCGCACACACATATATGTATGATGCAAGCGGAAAATATATAAAAGAAAACCAAGAAAAGGACAAAGTAAAAGTGATGGAAGGACAAATGATGAAAGTGTTTCAATTATTCCGAAAGCTCGTCCTTTAGAAATTTTCAGATTTGGTTTGACAGACAAATGTTCTGCACAAATTATTACAATTGCAAAATGGAATACGTGGCTTAGGTTTTCAAAACGAATGTTCTAAGGCTGAGAGAGAGGTTTGACATGAGGCCTGACTTCATTTTTCATCCATGTCGGGTGTAACAGTTTTGTGTTAAGGGACAAAAACAGAAAGATAAAGAGCAGGTTTCATTGTCCTCCAGTGAGTTAACTGGAGGGCAACAAACATACCTCCCCACCATGTATCAGTCACTGCTGATCCCAAAATGCCTCAGTCAGTTTAGAATTTTTTTATTTGAACCATTTTATGTATTATATTCTAGAGCCTTACATTTCATCAATTGTGGCTATTCCAGTCCAGTGTCTGTTGAATTTCAACAAAATTAAACCTCAGGAGTGACATGATCAAGTCAACCAACAACAATGTGAAAGACTGACAGCATGACAAGACACATGAAAACTGTGATAAAAATGGAGGATATCACAAAAAATAATTTTTGAACTTATCCCAAATAAAAATATTACTGTTGTATTCCTTAAAAGTGCATGAACTTGTTTTCTTTGCAGAAGTCTGCAAAAATACATCTTTTCTGTTATTTTGACATGCTGCACTGGTTTTTATTTCTGCAATTAAATGCAAATATAAACAATATTTTTATTTGAAACTTAGGAGAAATACTAGTAGTAGTTCAAAGAATGAAACAAAAATAATAATACCCAAACACATACCTATAAATAGTAGCATGTACACATTGCAGCAACGTCTCTATTAATGACAAGTTTCCAGCAGGGCTTGCACACAGAGCTGGACTATGATATGTACGGTCATGGCACACTCCTGCTGTGTCCTTGTGTACGCGTGTGTGACGTCCGTGCACCCCCACCTTTCCCTGTTGACTTCTATATGTGCAGCATAAAACTACTAAAAGCCAGAAGGTTCAATGCTGAGTACGTCTAAACATTTATGAAATGAAATGACATTTTGTGAACTCGTTGCATTAATAATGCTCTTGTTTATTGCCAGGGCTTAGTCTAAGCCTTCATATAGAGATAAAGCTCAGTGCTCATCTGTCTTTCTCCACCTTTTCAGGATCCTGGAAACCTCTCCAAGAAGAATAAAAAAATCACATAGCCAAGGCGATGTCATCAGACATCTACCACAAACTAGGGCTGTGTATTGGCAAGTGCCTCCCGATACGCTACATATCACGATAGATGGGTCACGATACAATATATTGCTATGTATTTCGATACGATACACACTTGCGATATATTGCAATACTTTAAATAGAAAATGTAAAACGTAGAACTAGAAATACAACATGCTGTGCACCAGCGGGGGGTTTCTGTAAGGATAAGTGTAAAAACATCCCTTACCTCTACAGAGTGGCCATGATGTGTGATGCATGGACCTTTAGATCAGAGGTTTGGATTCTAAAACTGTGGATTGCGCCCATCAAGTGGGTAGCACAGGGGAATAAGGTGGCTCACGCAAGTCACTTGGCTGTTGTGGTGCATTACAGTTAAAACAATGAACATGGGCAGTATAAAACCCCTGATTCATCCGTGCTGTAAATGTGCTGGTGTCACATCCGTGAAAGCACAATAAATGTCATTGTTACTTTTCTTAATAAACTTTTTGTCTAATGCACTGCAGTAGCTAAGCGACCTGTGTCATGACTTGCGAAGCCTACAAACAGCATTATATTATATAACTCATTACTTCATGACTTATTTTGAAAACTAAAGCACAACCACACATCCAGGGGCGTAGCTACATGGTGGCCATGGGTGGCCACGGCTACCCCTGAATGATGGATGGCCACCTATCTGGCCACCTCTGTTGTAAGATGTGTGTCGGAATTTACAGAGTTCTGCACAGATCATTTAGCGTATGCACTGAAAGTAACGCGAGAACATTACTCTCGCATTAATATTATGTCGTACGCTGACGCACTAACGCAAACAGTCTGAGAGCTATAGCTGAACAGCTGCTAACCGCGTCGTGACAGTGTACTGTCTGTGTACCATGGAAGTTCCTCGCGAGCAGAAGGATCACGTCAGTAAAATCAGTCTTGTTTAACTGGATTTCATTAATTAATTACATTTCCCGAAAGTTTAAGTTGGGGTACTGCAATGTTTATTTTCTATAAAAAATGCTAACTTACTGCAATAGATAGCTAGCAAATTATTTTAAAATAATGTTAGCACATGAAAGCATTGCAAATAAATTGTTTACTTTACGTTCGTTGTGTATGTTTTTGACCAGCAAACTATGTGTAATGAAGAATTTCTGTTTCTGATTTTTTGGTCACCTTAATAAAATCACTGGGTCTTACCTGGCCACCTCTAAATAAAAGTTCTGGCTATGCCCCTGCACACATCAGGTCTGAGAGCTCGAAGTGTTCTTATATTTTTTGCCATGCTCGCTTCCACTTACTTTTGGCCGCATGTATATGACATGATTAAAAAAAAAAAAATCGATAGTAGAGGTATCACTATCGATAGACTATTGAAAAAAAAAATATTGCGATAGTTTTTTGTATCGATATTTTTGCACAGCCCTACCACAAACTGAGTGAAATTACAGTGCGTACACGCAGTGAAGAGGTGGACAGTTGAAAAAACAATTCAGTAAAAACTTTGGATGTTTCATACATCATGATGACGTCTTTGTGAAATTATTAGGTAATATGATCATGCCATTCCAAGATGGATGTCTGGCATGATTCTTTCTGAAAATATTTAACGATTTTTTTACTTGTGGCAACCAAAGCAACAGATCAAAATTGTGTTAAAGCCTGTTTGCAGTTATGCGATGAGAGTGTGCTTGTTGCTCTCAGGACAGCAGAAGATTCTGTGAATCTGCTGTGAGTTTGTGGCGTCACATAAACAGCTTTGGTGTGATGGCTGTGAAATTGGTCATGTGCCTTGCTGATCTGTTCCACACCACTAAACCAGATGCTACACCGACGCTCTAAGTGACTGTGTCTCATGTCATTCATAACAGCCGCTCGACACAGAGATACACATCACAGAACTATGAGGAGTACTGACGTAGAGCTTCATAAAACTGGAATAATTCTCGCCACTCCATTAAAGTGGTATCAGGTGGTTTATAGATCAAAGTCTGGCGTTGTGAAATTACATCCATTAGCTAGTTGGTTTACCTTAGCAGCACAGAGCTGTAGTGATTCTCTCTGGACAGCTTTATGATTGGCTCTCAGTCTCTACTGAGTTCAGACAGCGATTAACATAACCAGCATCACTCTCGTCACCTAATCGTTTAGCCCACAAACGGAAAATCAAACACTTAAAGGAATAGTTTACCCACAAATGAATTTACATACCGTCATGCCATCCTAGGTTTATGAGACTTTCTTCAGCCAGACACAGTCTGAGTAATCTTCATCTTGGTAATGACATTGGAGAATGCCTCATTTTTGCAGCTCCAAAAAGCGCACACAGTACATGCATATTAAAACAAATCCCATGGGTTAAAAGATGAGAAAACAACATTCGTAATGGTGGCATGCCAGCTAGCTATACTTATCTCAAGGACGAATCTCATTGGTTCTCACATGTCTCAGAAACAATTTGAATAGTGTGCTGCTAATTCTGTGTGTAGTTTTCGCATCTGTTACATTTACATTTATGCAATTGGCAGACGCTTTTATCCAAAGCGACTTACATTCTTTGGCATTTTTTGACAAGTACTATAGATTTGTTTCTAAGTAAATCCCTGGGATCGAATCCATGACCTTGGCATTGCTAGCGCCATGCTCTAACCACCGAGCTACAGGAAAGTTGAAAGTCTAATGTGATCTATCGTGACTAAATACACTCAAATTATTAACGTTTTTTAAAAAAAAATTGTTTTGCTTCAGAAGACATTTACTAACCCCCTGGAGATGTATGGATTAGCTTTATAACAGATATTTGTGCTTTTTGAAGCTTCAAAAATGGGGCACTCTTCAATGCTATTACCACGCTTGGGAGAGCCTGCACTTTTTTCAAAATTGCTCAAATTGTGTCTGTCTGCAGAAAGAAAGTCCTATATACCTAGGATGGCATGTGAGTGAGTAAATTATAGATTCAAATTAATATTTAAGAGAACAATAAGATAAGAACTTTGCGATAAGGGACAGAGGAACACATACAAACTACACACCCATACAAATAAAACAGATAAATCCTTTTAAAACAGATGTTTTTTTGACTGATGTTTTTTATTATGTTATCATGTTTTTTGTGTTTTATGGTGTTAGTTACTTAATCAAAACAACGTAACTGCAGTTTGATATTAATTTAATATTAACTGGAATGCACAATAATATTTTTATGAACTCTTCAAATATGTTATACTGTACATGCTCTGGAGACATTGAGCCTTGATACTTATGAGAGTAATGCAGGTTTCAGTTCAGACTGCAACAATACCACAATATATTAAAAAATCACCAACCCTCAGTGAGTTTAAAAGTAATCTTAAATCATTTTAGCGTTTGATCATAAATGTGTTTCTTTGTACTTATTTTAGACATGTTTTTCTTCTTTTAATGTTTTATTGTTTGTACAACACTATGGTCAACATTGTTGTTTTACTGAGTGTTTTAGAAAGAAACTGAACTTGAAGATTTTCTGATACTCATTCCTTCTCAAAAAATTACATTCTCTCTTTCTCTCTCAACCATATATGTCTAATAAAGCAAACAGAAACAAACGAGTCTGTGGCAGTACAGAAAGGAACCCATTCAAAGTCATTCATAACATTGAATCTGAAAGAGTGAGAGAAAAAGCATGAGTAAATAGCCTCCCTCTATGAGTGCCCATGTACAGTTTTAAAGGCGATGTGCAACGGTGTTTCATGCATTCTGCCTTCTTAACAATGCTAAATGTGCTGTCTTCTCATGCTTGACATGGTCAACTTGTCAAAAAATGAATTGGACGTATGACGTAGTATTTCTGTGCTCGATACACTCCCCCAGAATTCGTATAGGTTTCGGAAAGTTGTTTTCGAACATGAAAATACGTTTCATAACAACTTTTCTTAGTCCCTTATTGGGCAGAGGAAAAGCACGCCCACGGCAAGGCGAAAGAAATAGCCTGCCCACGCGTCAACTGACGAGCGATAGGAAGACCCGCTTACCATCAAGACTGACTGCGCTGTGGGTCTGCAGCTGCAGCTCGTTACTCTTGCGATAGTGAGACAAGTTGAGGTTTTTTGTTTGTTCACGGCATTTTAGTGATGGATGTTATATAAACTGTGGATATAACGCTGGATTTGGAGATTATTTGAAACTGATAGATGGCGCGGCCCCAGCTCTAAAAGAGGCCAGACATGAACAGCACGCGGTAAGTGAAACTGAGTCATATGTTTTGTTGGCAATGGGTGTACATGCTTTAGTTCCACCCCCCCATCCCCCTGCACGTGTTGTATGTTTTCGGAAGTAATCATACAGCTGTCTCTGTCTTTTATAACTGTGATCAAACTAAAGACTCTATGGATATTTGAAGGGTGCGATACTATTCTGTAAGTACTCAAGATTAACATGAGATATGCAGAAACTGTCTGAGTTATGGCCACTTTAATGTGTGTGTGGAGGGGTTTGGTTTTAAGAATGACAGATTGCAGAACGGAAGGAACATGTAGCAAACTGAACAAAGCGTGCAGATGTTCCTCATTGGAGCTCATCTGCATTCTAATAAGTGAACGGGAATGCAATCAGCTGCCATAGTTCTTCCCCTCAGCCTATAGCAAACACACACCGATTCACCCGTACACATCATAACACACACTCCAACCCGAGTCTGTGTGTGTTCAGGCCATGCAATCAAAGGAAATTACACCACCTGCCGTACACCCCTTCACTCTCTCTCTATCCGTTTATACTGACTTCTTTCTGCGTCTTGTATTTAGTTGTAGCCCAGAGGCAAGGCATGGGGGGCATACACGTGCTTGTGCGTGAGCATTTATGAGATTGATTAAAAAGGGGCAAGTGGGCGTGGAATACATATGGCACGAGATAAAAGCCACACAGATACCAAGATACAAATGTAGAGCGAGTGAAAACATTACAGCTTCACGTATAACAAGTCTGCGATAACGCTCTAATTCGTTTCATGTTAGGCTTCAGATTTATGAAAGCCTTGTTTTTTTACATATGGCCTTGAGGACTTGGCAGCATGGAATGGAGCTAAACTGTTTATTTACTCCTCTGAGGATGATATGAGAAATAACTGAGGGCATCCCCAGCCATATATAAACCATGCAGTCGGAAGATAATTGCATTAGGATGTGGCGTACATAACCACAATTCCTCTCGAGGCAGGTTGATATAGTGCACTGGCGTACAGTACATCACCTACAGTACCATGCCTCAGTGGACAGTGGAGAGTGAGGTGGGTCTTGACTTCACAGGGGAAAGTTCTGGGCTCTCGCTGGTAAATACAGAGAAGTTTTATAATTTGGGCTGTCACTGGAACATATTTCAGTCTGATGCGTCTTTTGAGGCCATTAGACTGTCTGAAGAACACAACACCTGAGAGCAATTTCAGACTGAAAAGATCTTGGACGTTATGGTTTCTGCTTTTATTCCAATGGTGTCCAAACTTTGACCTGGTGCATCTAAATACTTATCTTTACTGCATGCACACTGATGCTTAAACGGACAGTTCGCTTTTGTATTGTATGACTTTCTTTCTTCTACGTAACACAAAAGAAGATATTCTGAAGAACGCTGGTCATCAAACAACGCTGGCCCCCATTGACTTCCATTGTGTGGACACAAAACCACTGACACATTTCTCAAAATTTCTCATTGGTTCTTTAGTGTTCCACCGAAGAAAGAATCAAATACAGGTTTTGACATGAGGGTGAATACATATGAAAAGAAAACAGAATTTAAATTTTAATTATGCATTTAGGCTTGAGGTGACAGCCGAAGACAACCCACAATGCCTCTCTCCTCAGAGCAAGACATTCAAGCTCACAACACGCTCATTAAACACTAGATCTGCAAGAAAACGAAAAAGAGAGCACACTAATAAGCAGGTGAATGAGAGATTTAGTGACTCTGGGTCATTTTCATGCTTTTTAATCTGACACTGATAGAATGATCCTCGCATACTGTTACATTGAGGAAGCTAATCTGTGTGTTCGAGCCAGAGGAGGTGAAGCGAGAAAGGGAGCGAAAGAGAAAGATCGCTCTCTCCCCTTTAATTAAAACGCAGCGGGGCAGGAATAAATGGCATCATGGCTACTTTATAGTGAATTTGGCTCTGAAAATGTCAGCTCTCCAAATGTCAGAACCCAGCAGCTCTGTGACCACTATGGCATACTCGCTGGGCCAACGCAGGTAAACAGCACAAGAAAGAACTCGGGATGGGAGCCCAAATAAGTATGGCACTAAGTTACTGACCTGTACGTTAAGAAACATACTGTTGTCTGATTCACTTTAAAGCAAATGCAGTATGCAATGGAATATCTCTGTTTATAAAGGCAAAGCTCAACAATAAGGACAGATGGATTAGCCCAGGGCCAGTGTGAGTGTTCCAGGCCACATGACAGAATGAATACTTGTCCTGTCGGGCAAGTGCTGTTGTCACACAAAGGTCAAGTTATCTGGCTGGAAAACAAATATGAAATGTAGTCCTAATTGCGTTCTAAAAGAAAGCAGGCTTGAAATGGTTTCAAAATTACAAACAAATCACGTTATTCTAATCATTCACGGCAAATTGTTTTAGTTTTTAGTTTAAATAAATGTATAGCTGTCATGGACATGACCAGCTATATATTTTTTTGTAACTTAAACAGATAAAAAATATTATTAAACCTTCTATTGAATAAAAATGCATTTCTGACACATACAATTATATTTCCAGGGGCAAACTACTTTCCAAATTGAGCATGCAGAAAAACGTCTTACGGTTGAGCGTTAAAAGGGTTTAAAAAAGTCCATAGAACAGACCTGAAAGTGAAGGTGTGTCTCATTCATACATACAGTAGTTCTCATACTCACCGATCACTTTCACAAAATATGCATCCACCTCAAAGTTGTTCTTCAAAGCATGGATGATGAGCTCTTCCTTCCCTTCCACCTTGCTGAGCACGATCATATCTAATATACCCTGCAAATGAGAAATCAGACCTCAGTCACTTGCAATGCATAAAGCCCTTTGAATCTCCCCTGTTTGACGAACACTTTCATATCCCTAATGGACTCCGCCAAGCTATTACGATTTCTTATCAGCCTCTCTCTGCAGTCTATCGGTCACGGTCTTAAGAATGTTGCTATGCTGGGGATCCTATACAGATAGCATCCTAATACCGTGCTAATGATGACTAGCTCTTATGCTAACAGAATGAGACATGCGCGTGCTGTTTGTTTAATGAGCCTTTAGCTCCATTAGTTATGTAAGCATGAGGGAATTTGAGGTAATTGGCTATATTGTGATTACGACGGGGAGAAGGTTGTGATACAGATGGGGAAACAGGACAAGGGAGGGAAGGGTGAATCATAGAGGGAAGAGGAGGGAGAGATGATGGCAAATTAAGACACGCATAGATGTGCATGTGTAAGATGGAGGACGAGATGCTCGAGGGCTGTCTATGGCATGGGGATGTTTGATGTCCTTGCATGACCACAAAAATCCCAGACAAACCTACATGGACCTTCTTAAACAAGCTTGTGGTGTTACAAGCTTGCAGCTGCACTGCTATTTAGTAAGCATGCTGAATCAGAGTTGTCGGCTTGCAAAAAAGCTGGACACCAAAAAACATAGACATTGAGAGAGAAAGGGAGAGAGATATAGACAAAGAAAACGATAGAGGAGTCATAACTTCAACAGACTGTTTCTAATAGTCGCATTTTTCAGCAAAGGCAGCTTAAATGCCACCAGCTATCAGCCAACATAATGTTTTGTTGGTCAACACACACACAGCCATGATTCAATATATACAGGTAGAGTGTATTATTTGGAGGCTTTGTATACTTTTTTATTGGTATGACACTATAAAATGACCAAACTTAATATATACCGGAACAATGTACTGTTTTTTTATTGTTGTTGTTGTTTTTTTCTGGGCATGACTGAGAAAGAAATAAAGTCAGAGATGTTTATGTGTCTGTGTACCACAATGTGTAGAATTTATCCAGACAAACCAAATCAGTAAATGTGATCAAAGGACACTTAGAAATCAATCATCTGTAACAAACCTTGAGCACCTACCGAGATAAACACTTCACTTTAAAGAAAGGCGAAATAAAGTTGACCTCAGGGGAGCTCTATTTTAACTACTGGAATGGTAGGGACATCTTTAAAATGTGGCAAACTTGAACCATAGGGTAAGCAAACAGTTTGAGGCCTATTCTTACAAAATCTGAATGTGCAGTACTACTAGGATTGCAAAATGAAAATAGGACATCTCCGACCAAGTCCAAGAGTTTGCACAGGAATAATCTGTCATTTTTAAAGGTTATATAAATTGTCCAATAGTTTGGATAAGAAAATCAAATTAGGGAAATTAGATTTGCCCAGAACCAGAATATGTACAGTTCACAAGTAAAACACATTTAAAGGTCCAGTGTATGAAATTTAGCAGCACACTCCACCCCGCCCTTTCGAAACACTACGGAGGCTGACACAGAACTAAGATGTCGTCACATTTTCACTTCTTTGCCTGAAGGAAATAATGTATTTACGCATTTTGTCCGTTTAGGGCTACTGTAGAAACAACATGGCGAATTCCATGCAAGGGGTACCGCGGTGTATGTAGATAGAAATAGCTCGTTCTAAAGCCCAATTCGCACGGGATTAGTATTACCTGGGGACCTCTAGTCATAATTAATAAGTAATAATTGCAGAGGTTGTCTGTTATCTTAATCCCGTGGTCATATATCATTAAACACCATACAACTATAAACTATAAACATGGCCGTACCCATGGGACAGTTCATTCAAAAATGGAAACCTCTTACCTTTATGTAATTTCAAACCCAAATGCATTATGCTCCTTTATATGGAAGCAATTGTATTGTCATTTTACATACTGCATTGACATTTTGTGGATTGCATTTCAAATTGAAAATAGCAACCAATATTCTTCCATACCTTTATGAAAGACAGGTTGTATTTCAATCTGGTAGTATTTGTATAAAAATATAAATTCACCATGTGTATACTTTCATTACTGATAAACATGAAAAGACAGACATGGTTTTAGCAATTGTTATGTAATTTGCAATCCAAACGTTTTAAAATGAACATACTGTAGATCAAGAAAGTCAATTTTTTTGTTTGTGACAAATTCAGTTTTTGGACATTGGTATTTCCAAAATCCTGCGTATGGCCCTGGCTATAAACTATACGCAAAGCCTTGCCATCACATCCGGGAAATAAGTCAGTAATTTTGAGTAAAATCACAGGCTTCACTTATCCCGTGCGAATGCGCCACATGAAATACAGATGTGGGGAGGTAATTTCTAAATCACAAGAGTTCCCCAGATAATACTAATACCATGCGAATAGGGCTTAAGGTAATAAAAAGACAACGCTTCATTATGTAAAGTCTTTATACACCTCTGAAGACATAGTTATGTATATTATATTGCATTTCTGTCAATAGATCCAGCAAAAAATGACACATTGGACCTCTAAAATTTTAAAAAGTAAAATAATGGTAAAATAAACATGACAGACACAAAGAAAAACAGACAGACATACATAGAGACAGATCAGTGTTGGCAAATATTGCCTGTGTAGTTCTCTACACTCTCAATGTCAAAAGAGGACAGGGCCTGTGTGGCACCACTGGGGCAATATTACAGTCAGAGTAAATCAGATAATGGCTAAAGCTCAGTAATGCGGGTCACACAGACTTCAGTGAGATGAGAAAAGAGTGATCGGGGAGAGAGAAAGCGAGAGAGATTGAAGTAGCCATGTTGCCGCACTCTGTCGGCTTTAATTAAATTGCCAAAGGCAAGGGGAAAGGGCCGACACTTACGTCCTCATAGATGTCAAAAAAAGTGGCCACAACAGCCCTGGGGATGGCGCTGAGATCTGACTGCTCCCAGTGCACACGAAACATCCGTCCCGCATCGCGACAGTCCGCGTTATTACACGCCACGTTCTCCAGCAGGAACGCCTGCTGCTGCTGTGTGCTGCGGAGAGAGAAAATCGCACAGAGATGCTAGTTACCGTAAACGGATTTCCTAAAAAGTGTGTGAAGACACTGTCATGTTGAATTTAACCCTTGCTAATTACGTTTGCAAGCGTACAGCAGACCAGTGAACTCTGGCCAATTAAAGATCATGTCTGAGCACTGAACGCTTCTTCATTTACAACATTATCCACAGACACACACAGTAGAGCGGGGTTGCTGAAGCAGTAAGGAATCTGGAAAACTGGAAAAGTGACAAAAAATAAAAACTCTTCAATCCCCCAATACAAAAAGGCAATTAAGCAGAACCGATTCCTGCTCATAATTCAGCGTTCAGTCTGCGGGAAGAGGAGGAAAGTGTGGATCTGAGAGCCAACAGTGAATTAAGGAATGAGATGCTTTTCTGCATTGCTCAACAACCCATCTGCCAACCCTCTACTTTATTCAGAACCCTTTAAACCTTTTTTCTTTTCTTTTGCAATTTCTCCCCCTTCTTCGATATTTTCCATGTGGCACTACGTATGCTAATTTCGACTTGAGTGTACAGGAGGCTAAAAATAGAAGGGTTTTTTCATCCTCTGTTTTTTTTCTTCTTGGTTTCAGCAGAAAGAATTGCAGATGGAATGAGCACAAAGCATTAAGGTCAAGCTAAAAAACATTGCCAGCACACCACAAAAGATACACTTTTTTTCAAGATATGTACTATAAACACTGTCAATGTTAAAAAGACTGTTTCAAGTTAATAACAAGTTAAACTCTACTAAAAGCATCTGTGACATGCTGTCGATTATCATAATAGTTTATAGAAAATAAATATGAACCTGCCAGTGAAAACCCAGCTGAAGTCATTTTTGTGATTTACACACACACAAAAAACATTCTGTGAAAATATAACCTTGATATCTTGTCAACGATTGAAATCATAGTGAAATTAATGACTGAAATCAAACTTTGATGATCTTAATCTCATAATTATATTATGACTCTTTAGTTTGGATTTACATCCGAGTTAATGTTTAGTTTCACTTTCGTTTTATTTAATTCGTTTGTTAAGTATTCGTTGGTAGTCATAATACGTTACACCACAACATTTAGTTTGGCTAAAAGTAATTATTTAAACATTCGTTAGATGTTATGCGCGCGTGCGCAAATTGTTTAAGACGATTTCTTGCCTGTTATATACAGGATGAACGGAGCGTCCCGTGAGCAGCTCACGCCCACATGTGCTTTCATAGCGACACAGCGCGCACAGCACTGCTGCCTGTTTACATACAGTACAAATGCGAGTTTGTATTACGTTATTTTTTTCTGTTCTCTTTCTGTAGCGCGAGTCATAGACAGATTCAGTGTATGTTGCTGTGAGAAGAGAAGGTTCACACAGTTCAAGAGAGTGATTGACAGCGTGATGCGATCGATCATTTCCACCCAACAATAGAATATATACAGTTTTAGGTATGACATGATGTGTTTATTGAGCTTTAGTTCATTTAACTTTTCTTTACTACAACCTTTTGAAGTCGAATCTCACTATTATATTTTATATTTACAAAAATACTGTAGGTATATTTTAGGAACTGTTTGATTTTGGGTAAGTTTTACTTTTTGATAATATTTGTTTTTCTGAGGGTCTAGACTACATGCAGCTACTATCACTTGACGCAAAAAACAGCGGTAGATGGCGTTATGGATATAACGTAATTTTTATCGAAATCGCAAAAAATACCAGGAATTATCGTGATATAGTTTTAGGGCCATATCGCCCATCCCTAACAGGGTCACACATGTGCTAACAGTACAATAACAGAAAATGTGGGGCAATGAGTCTTCAAGAATTTAACAGCAGAAATGCAAACTTTGAATTATTGTTCAAGTTCTCATATTATTTCTGCACACACATAATGCATGTTTTATTTTTGTTAAATTTGTATGAAACTCCTACGTGCATTTTTCTCATTACTTTGCAGATCACAGCTGGGGAAGGTACAGTAGTTGTGAAACACACTCCTGTCGTTTTTATTCACTATAACTACACAAGAGCCAAAACTACTGTGATTTTTGTTTTAAATTCCTATTTGACTGTGACCATAAAACAGCATTTTGCACTTCAGCTGTCGGAGCACTCTGCAAGACGATGACACTTCCAGTTCGGATTGTGTTGGTCAATCTGGATCTTGGTGCACTAATCTGAGCATTTCGCAGCCAAAGCTTCTGTGCACCTTTGCTGGCTGCCTTTCAGCGCAGGCCGATTTGGGGGCTTTGCCAAAGTCTGCCAGCCATAGAGGCAGACCTGCCGTCCCTGCACAGGATTAACAGACACCACAACAGCTGCTTTACAGCATCTTCATAGTTTAAACAGCTGCTGAACACATAAGGAAAGTTTCTATACTTGTATTTTGATGTACAACTGTTATGAGTGTCAATTTAAAGACTAGTGGCAGAAATGCATCGGTGCATTTGGACAGGAACTGTCCTCAAAGCAGACAGCCAGTGGAAGAGTAGGTGCCAGCAGCTCGGTGTACTGTGTAGATTTCTAACCAGACACAACTACAAACATTTGTGTGAAAATGCACTGTATATGTGCTAATCTGAGTGCATGCAGGTCTGACTTCTGGTCCGTTTGCTACCTCAGTGGAGCACGGTCATGACCAGCGGCTTTCTGTGCCATGACTAAGCACACAAACACACACATACCCCTTGCCTAATTGGGAGCTCTGGACCCAGCACCATGGCACACCTAGCAGGGAAGAGAGGCCAGAGGCAAGCCCACAGGCTGACCTCTACATCCACCCCTGTCTAACACACAGTGTTTTTTCTCTTCCTCCTGTAAATGAAGAATTTAGCTATGGCATTTCCTGACTGCTGTGCAGGCCGGGTATCAAAACCAGAATTTTTGAAGACGTCAGTTATCAACAGCACAAACAAGGGGATGCTGAGAAGGACGGCAGGTGGCAGGTCTGGAGATTTTCTGAGGGGTAAGATGACAGAAGCAGAGAGATCTCGCTCCCTCAGGCATCTCTTCAATAGTGGTCCTCCTACACTTCCTGAAGCTTCTCTTTCTCTTTCTCTTTCTCTTTCTCTTTCTCTCTCTCTCTCTCTCTCTCTCTCTCTCTCTCTCTCTCTCTCTCTCTCTCTCTCTCTCCCCCTCTCTGTTGCAGTATGTGTTGGTGTACTTCTCTTTCAATTTGCTCTCAAGGGCAAAAACAAAGCAGTCTGAAGGTGCACAGTGTTTCATTCGTTTTCTACAGATGCTTTTTCCATATGGAAATTCTGGTGAAAAAGGGTAAAGGGGCATGGAGACGTGTCCAAATAATGCATCTGGGATCTAGAAACCAAACTGAACAAATGACATGCTAATGCTTCAGTGTACAATGCCTGGGTAATAAACTCTAACACAAACTCATGCTTTCTACAAACTCTCCATGGACTTTACATAGCAAGCTCGTTTTACTGTATGTAGATTACATGAAAAAACGAAAACATCATTACCAGAACACGAGAAGAGGATCTGTTTAGATCAACGTGCTGTTTAATGCAGAGAGGTAAATAAAAGCGTTGAGCTATATATCAAATATTATAACTATTTGTGTTGAAGATGTAAAATTACAGAATATTGTGGATATGAAATATTGTTGAAAATTAAGATTACACTGTTAGATGTCGCTGTAGATTTAGCAGCACATTACTGTAAAAATCCACAATACAATACTGCATGTGTATATTACAGTAAAATACTGCAGTTCATAATGCATTCTGGGTAATTTTGATAGAGCGGGAAACTTCTACAGTATATTTTGGTCTCGCTGTAACCTAGCTGTAGCCTTGCTGTAATGTGCAATAATACAGGATTGGCGTAGCGAAAGTGCGCCACAACGTCAAATCACACAGAGCACAACTCCTGGCTGCAGCTGGAGGAGGATATTCGATTCGATTTCTGGCAGTTCGGTAAGTTTGCAGTTTGGTTTATTTTATGTGTTTCATGCAAACCTATTATTTAGTTTTAGTATTTTGCACAACAGTTTGTCACAATGTTGTTTTAAACGTGGAATGAGAGAGAAAAGGTCGCCAACAAACGTGGCAGTCTCCCTCAGAAATTGTCCCTCCCTAGATGTCTAACTGTTACCCACTGCTTAAACCCGATTTACACATCCCACTTAATTAATCATGAGGGTTTTGGTGAGTTTATTTTCTGTGGAATTGTTGAAGTTCATTTACAATGGCAAGGTAGGTAAAATGACTTGTATTTGGCAAAAGATAAACTCCCGTTAACCAATTTACTCCCGTTAACCAATTGAACTAAGACTCCTCGCGAGCGCGGTATTGCTGTCTCAGTTTAGGATCGCTTATCTTGGCTTTCCTCTGTTCAGTTAGGGGCAGGGAGGAGCAGCAGCAGTATTCAGTTCGACCGTATGACAGGCTAACTCGTGAATTAGCTGTGCACGTGCTAAAACAACATTTTCATATCAATCACTAATCGGTATTTGCGTCTTCTTTTAAATGTAAAAATACTGTTCGGATATATGAACATCAACATAGTTTGTCTGTAAATAGACCAGACTTGACACGCTTTCAGGTTCTATATCTCACGCTCTCACTCGGCCCAAATAAATCTCATGTGAAATAACAAAGGCACTGTAAAGTAGCCCACACAGCACCAAACTGCTCCACACGAAGTGAAACGTAATATTTAACTGCGATGAGTGCGATCTATACAGCTTACTGCTGTTTTCATACACTAACAGGTGAATAAATGGGTTCGCGGTGTTATTACTGTTTACTTATTACGGTATAGCAGCAAAAGCAGAAATGATGTTCTTTAGAGTGTTTTACATTCAGTTGGCCAATAAGTATTGTGTGGTAGCATATTTGTAGCAATATTGCTTCCAACACTTACAACAAGTGTCCAACGCCTCAAATCAATGCACGTACTTTGGTAACGAGCGATGCTGGCTCCGCCTTTACGTAATGACGCTGTAAGTCGGAGAGAGGAGCGCGAACAGCTTGAAAATGCATTTTCAAAACCACATTGAATTTTGCTACACCCATACTATTTCGGTGTGTAACCGAAAATGCAATCCCAAATAACTCTTAATGTTAATGCATAACATTTAAATGATAATTTTGCTACATTTTTGCTTGGCTATCTGAAACGTATATAATAAACAGAATGGTTTCAAAATTTTAGCAAGTAACATACTTTTTTCCTTTCAGCTCTAGCGTGACAGTTTGGTCCCTTTTTGCACCCTGGGTTTATGGGTTTTCTGTAAGTATTGACCATAATAATACAACTTTTTATTCAAATTTGTTTTTGGTTTTACTACTGACTTTTTAGTAACACTTACAATAAGGTTATATTTGTTAACATAGGATGTTAATACATTTTAACATTTGGCAATACACTTTTAAATCAATCGATTTATCTCTTTTCACATTAGTTAATTCATAATGAATTATCAAATATTATTAATGTTGAAAAAGATATTGTTCATTGTTAGTTCATATTAGCTAAACCATTAATAAATGTTATGGAACAAAACCCTATAGTAAAGTGTTACCAAATTTTCTGCACTGCAGAATAAAGGCAGGCGAATCATCAGCAACTACCAGCATCAGAAGTTGAGGTGGAAAGGAGAGATTCAGGCTCTGCTGACCGAAATGGAGAATGACTCAAGGACACTACAAGATCAAGATTTAATGGCGACTTCAGTCATCCTGCTCTTGATGGCCTTCTTCAGAGAGGCGATGGACTCCCTGTTCATCTTAACTGATGTAAGTATTGTTTTATCTCAACACATTCATTGATTGTTTTGCCTGCAGCACCATGAGAACATTTGCAGTTACCTTTAATTTTTAGATTGAAGAACTGGACCCTGATGCCATCATGTTTTCTGTAGTTACTTCAAGTTTTGTGTATTGCTTCATGTTGTTTTACTATGTTACAGGTCACTGCAACCCAGGCAGATGTGGAGGCACAGCAGGTGATACCAGATACCAGAGACACCCAGACTCATTATGCTCGGTAAGTTTGTACTTTCCCACTACAGTTTCTTTAAATACCCATGTATACACCCACACACTACACTACACTCTCACACACCCACACACTACACTACACTCTCACACACCCACACACTACACTTTCACACACCCACACACTACACTCTCACACACCCACACACTACACTCTCACACACCCACACACTACACTACACTCTCACACACCCACACACTACACTCTCACACACCCACACACTACACTCTCACACACCCACACACTACACTACACTCTCACATACCCACACACTACACTCTCACACACCCACACACTACACTACACTCTCACACACCCACACACTACACTCTCACACACCCACACACTACACTACACTGTCACATACCCACACACTACACTCAGGATAGGAGTAAATTCAGGGATGAGTTGAGTGTATTTGAATCTTCGGCATATTTGTAAATATAATAAATATAGGCATATTTGTTGACTTAATGTGTATGATATTGCTAACAGGTTTCTGGCCAGAATCAACCCTGAAGATGGGAAAAAATGCACATCCAGACAGGGAGTAAGCAAAAAGACAGGGAAGGTGGTGCAGAGAAAGGCAGTGGCCATTAACCCCCATGTGAACAGCTTCATGCAGTCCCTGATGGAGTTTGAATGGAAGACTTCAAACTAAAGGCCAGTGGTCTATCTGCCACAGTTTAATGCATTAATGTTCAGTCCTTTATGAAATTGGAGTAGAATATTCAAAACTATGTGCAAGTGTTCTCTTTACCTCAGTTAAATATGTTACAGTTTAGTCGTTGATGAACTTTGAATCGAAAATGTCAAACTACGGGCCAGTGTTCTCTTTGTGAGATTTAAATGTTACAGTTTAGTCCTTGATGAAGTTTAAATGGAACATTTTAAACTACAGACCAGTGTTCTCTTGTTGAGATGTTTAAATTTCTAGTCACTTAAATGTTGTAATATATACATAGTCATTATTCAGTTTTTATTAATATAATACATAATACTTCAATACTATTTCAAATGTTTAATTTTTTAAAATATTTTAATACTTTGATGCAAACATTGCTTGGATTGCCTTTTGATTCATAATGTCAAGTATAGCAGTTTAGTAATATGAATAACTAATAAAGTAATTATTGCCAAAAAGTATAAAATAGTAATAATGTGTAAATATAGGTATTACAGTAAATTACAGTATAATACAAATACAGTAAAAATAGACAAAATTACACAATATAGTAAAAATACAGTAAAGTACTGTTTTGTAGCTATACAGTAATTTTTTTGTACTGTAAAATGTATTACAGTACAGCACTGTAAATAAAAATACAGTAACTTGCTGGCAACCGTGCTGCCAGTAACTTACTGTAAAAATACAAGGAAATCGTTAACAGTGTACTGTGGCAAAGACGGCTCAAATAGACAATTTTATTCCCTCTTTACAACTAGCGCAACAAGTAACTTGTCATTATCAAAATGGAGGCAATAAGAGAAGCAGGTGTTGAAAAACACGGGAGAAACGAAGAAAAACTTTTTTATTTTCATTTTTGTGCATAGGCTACAGAAAAACGGAAAAACGAAATATTGACTGTTTTTTTCTTTTTCCGTTTGTTATATTGAATGGAATAATCAAATGATCAGATGATACACGGACTGACTTAGCTCTGTGAGATAGGTACAACAAGCTGTGAAAACATTTGAAAACGATTTAGATGTTTTAGAAATCGATCCTTGATATCTCGGCGCGCAGAAGTGGAAGCGGAGGTCTGATTAAATGATTTGCCGAAACAACACAACCCTGATAGCACACATACATCTGGTTTACGTCTATTTGACGTCTGCATTTACATCTGCAAGACATCTACAATACATAGTTTGCTCATCTGCAATACGTCTCAGAGATGTCTGCTGTCAGACGTCATATAGACATCTAGAAGATGTCTGTAAGATGTTTATGATTTAGAATGGATGTAAAGCTGCTCTTTCTAAGATGTTTAGCAGATGTTTTTACGCAGCAGATCTCCAGATCTTTAGCAGACGTATTACAGACGTTCAGACGTCTCCGAGACATATTGCAGATGAGCAAACTATGTATTGCAGATGTCTTGCAGATGTAAATGCAGACGTCAAATAGACGTAAACCAGATGGATTGTGCTATCTGGGAACGTTATCGGTCTATATGTCACAGTCTCTTTTTTGTGTATGTTATATTTGTAATGGACTTAAAAGCTGCCCCCCGCTTCAGGCTTTATACTTACTCTCCATCCTGCCGACTGTTTGCTGCTTGCTACTCTCCAATGTGACGTCTCCACTCCGGCAACCAAGACCCGCCCCATTTTAATTCTGATTGGCTAGTAATGTTTGGTTGGTTGAGAATGAAAGAAGTGTTCCTCATATACCATTGGTAGGCGAACTTATGAACTCGTCTCGAACTGATATCAAGAAGCTTTTTTAAAGTAAATCTTTTTTCCGCAGTCAAACGCTACAAGCCGGAAAACTTTAAGCCCTGTATCAAAATCAGGCTTTTAAAAATTGGGACAAATGAAAATCTAATTGAATATTTTTAAATATTCAAATGCAAAAATGTCAAGACATATCAAGCATCGTCAACATTTGAAAATATGTCACATTTTAGGTACAGTAAATCACCAAACCGCAGTAGATAACCTGAAAGAATTTCACTGAGCGTGTCTTCTCCAATTGGCTGATTTTTAGGGACCTTTCAATTTAATCCTTATCCTCTTAATTTGAGGAAATAAATCTTTGCTTAACATTTGACAGGCCTTTAAACTTTAATCTTGACTGTATTTCCAAATGCCATTTTATCTTAAAAGTAAATGGGAATACAGTCTGCCGAGTGAGAAATATTGACACGTATCGACATTTATCTTCCATCTTTGCGAAATGAAGACGTTTTTGCAAGTCGTAATGGAACTACCACTAATCCTGACTGACAACGAGACTAGTATTTCAAAACACATGTTCATGAGGTGGACGGCCATTGCCTAGCAACAGAGCCCCATGCAGCTGCAGTTGCTTTAGACTTAAAATTAAGGCCGAGCTCAGCCAGGCCAAATAATTAAATGTGTGAATTATTTAACGTATAGATATAGAGTAAATAATGAGACCACTCTCGAAGTAACAAATAAATACAGGACTCGCCAGTCGCCAGACTACTGCAATACAAAACAACCATATTTACATCAAACTGTAGTGTATAATAGCAAATGCAATCCAAATACATCCCATTATTTGTGCATGGTGTATAGAGGTCTCCCGCACACTCCTCATGGGAGTCTTCTTCCATAATCCTCATAAAAACTCAAGCACTTCAATTAAGAGAATATCCCGACATCATAAAGGAACGTTCAATTAAACACGCATTAATTCTGCTTAATGGATCTCTCTAAACTTCACTCTTTTCACACAGATGCCATGGCTAATGGAGACCCATAGTTGGTCATTTCACGTCTTTGTACTTCTCTCTCCCTGCGGTGTAGGTATAACCCACAGCAGGCGGTTCTGAAAGGTAATGCTGTTGGTTGAGCTGTGAAGTGGCTTCCTGCAGCTAAGAACATGTCTTTTTCAGCGAATAATAATGGCTGTTGGTGGGGTCTGTTCTTCTGTTCATTTCTTCATTCTGTTCGATTCTCACCATATAAGAGAAGGTGGAGCTGTAGTGGCTCCAATGCAAAAGTATGCTTTCATCTAAAACAGTGGTTCTAAATTCTGCACATTTTGCACATTTTGCACTTCCCCCCTACAGTACCTAACACACTCAGGCTCAGGCACAATCTGTGCTATTGAGCTGATCATTTAAATCTGATGTGTTAAATAACATGCAGTGCTGTGGGTCCTCCAAAACCAGAAATAGGACCTCTCAATCGCTGCTGTCCTTCTGAAACCTCGTATCTCCTTATTTAGTGATTTTTATTTTTTTGCCATAAATCATTGTTATTAGTCACCCTTTATGTTTGTCACTGGGTTGCATATATATAACTGATAAAAAGTGCTTGTCAACTTTTACCACACAGTATTTAAAGATGCCATAAATTAAAGCCACAATTTTAACCCGAGCTTTTGTTATATAAGAGGGAATCGTATTCACACGAACATCATGTAAGTGTCAGAACTGAAAACGCCCTTGTTACTGAGATTACAACTGTTATTGACACCAGGCCCAGCGAACGCCAGGTTCTGGAATGTGCCTGTCTATGATAGGTTGAACACCGCCTCCACAGAAAGAATATCAACGACTACTTCTCTAGCCCCGCCCACTGGTTCCCGCATGTCAATTCTGAAGTAACACAAGTGGCGCGGAACCAGATAGAGCGAGCAAGCAATAAACAAACATGCCGTTAAAGATAGCTAAATATTGTGCCATCCCTGGTTGTGGAAGAATACAGTCGCTGCATAACCTTCCTTCGGATTCCAATATTAGGAATGCGTGGTTAAAGTTTATTTATAAAGACATTCCAGCTCATGTGGGAAATACATGGAGCGTTTGTTCGTTTCATTTCTCCGAGGATTCCTTCATGAACAAGGCACAGGTCGTCGCTGGATTTGTGGAGAGACTAAAATTAAAAAGCAGTGCTGTGCCGTCAATATTGGATCCGATAGGAATGGCGGGGACCTCTTGTCATTTGTATTAATTGCAGAGTGTAACGGTTTCAGCACCACCGGCCACGCCCCCCATGTCGTCACCGCCAGCTCGCTTCACCCGTTCCCTCTCCCCGGAGTTTTGAACTCAATTTCCCAGCATGCACCACACATCCACCATTTTTGATTAGTCCACACCTGCATCACATCATCAGGACTCTATTTAAGTTTGCACCTTTTTGTTCTTCCCTGTTCAGTCTTGTTGTCTTCAAAGCAATTCTCAACCCCGATAAGTATACCTACCTGTTTTTGAAAGACTTACCTGTTTTTGGGATATACCTGTTTTTGGATACTTACCTGTTTTTGGATACTTACCTGTTTTTGGAGATTTACCTGTTTTTGGATACTTACCTGTTTTTGGATACTTACCTGTTTTTGGATACTTAGCTGTTTTTGGATACTTACCTGTTTTTTTAAATAAACTCCTTTTTCTTATCTACCTCCGTGGTGTGCTCTCCGTCTACCAGAACCCTGACACAGAGGTTGTCTGTGATCTTAAAACCGCGCGAATCGGGATCTCTGTGATTTGGTGGGCTCATATATCAATTTTCAAGGTTTTATCCACTGTTTGCGAATAATGGAGGCTGTTTTGAAGTGTTTTGGTATTATTTCGGGTGCCGGGTCACATCCATAAATTACCGGTGTTGTGCCGAATTTGGACGCCCGCCAGATTACGACTCCCCTCATTGATTTTGCTGGGGATTGGCTAATCCTAACCCCTCCCTCACACCTAATCCTAAAATCTAATGATAGTGGGGAATGAGGGAGTCATAATTTGGCAGGGAGTCTGTTTTCGGCACAACACCGGGAGTCTCCCGTTTGTTTATTTATCATGGGATCTTTTGTCCGGTTCACGATCACGGGTCTCAAATGCTGACAGGTACGGTCATATATCATTAAACGCAATACAACTATAGGCTATACAAACTATACACAAAGCCTTGTCATCATATCAGGGAAATAAATCAGTAAATTTGAGTAAAATCATCCCGTGCGAATGCGTCACATGGAATACTGATGTGGGGAGGTAATTTATAAATCACACGAGGTCCCCAGATAATGCTAATCTCGAATAGTGCTAATGTGTAAACTAACGCTACATCTCTAACAAAATTCACAGAAGGATCCAACTAAGTTTACAATACAAACTGCTATCCAATCATAGCAGTGGGCGTTTACTTCCAAGTCTTCATGGCGGAACGCCCATTCAAACCGATCGTTTGTCAAACTGGACTCAAAACCAGGGTAGAAAATAGCCTATTACTTATTGATTATGATGTTTTTAAATGTAAAAACCACGCAAACGTCATAAGTAGATTTTAGAACTACAGTATATAACAATAAACAAGCCCAGTTCATCACACCTTTAATCATTTAAAAAGTACAGTGTTAATCCCATTTCCTGAAATACAGAGAATTTGGACAACCAAGGTTTTAGAAGGAAAGCAACAAAATATTGTTTTCTAGACAAAACATCCTTGCAAATCTATACAGATAGAAGGAAAATGTGATCCAACAGGCACAACTTCAACAGCTCAAAAAATGAAAAGTGAAAGTTGAGGTGGAAACACCAGAGGCATTCATGGCAGATGTTATGTTTGAAAATATGGCGGGTGTGATTTTATATCCGAACGAACCCAGTGTTGTTGATGTTTGGATCATACACTTGCTCTTAACCCAAGTACAATGCGGCGTGCCACTCGCATGCGGTCACTTTGTGTATTTACGGTAATAAAGATCTGTGCATGCGAGAGGCGGCATGTCAAGAGAGAGATCAAGAACTAACGTGAGATGAGAGAACTGCTCCTACTGATTCTGTTCTTTATTTTTTCTTCTTTTGTTTCTGTGACCGAAGTAGGATGCCTTTTGTGTTTTGTCGCTCAAATCTGCATGTATGCTGCTGATGCACAAGCAGCCTTATTAAAATCGAGGGAAGTATAACAGCTTTTGCTTCATGTCGGTCCTTTTATCTGGTAATTGTATTACTTTTTTCTCTATACATCCCTACTTTGAGTTACAGCAGGGAGATAGAAAACTTAAAAACTGTCCTGAACTACATGAAGACAAATGCAGAACAGAAACAGTAATGTTCATACATAGAGATACGCAGAAGATGCGCGAGGGACGTGAGCAGTTTGACGAATACATGAGAAAGTGTTTGGCACTGTTTTGACCAACTTCAGTGCAGAAACGTGAAGAGATACGCAGCGCAGAGCGTGCGCGTCATCTGCGTTAGAGTGTTGTGATTGGCCCAAAGCAGTCAGCGCGTCATGCGTTGTACGTGCTCTTACCTCATACTGGTAATTTGCCGGTAATCTTACAGCTTCTATTACTGGTAAATTGGGAGTACTGATTTACGGGAAAGGTTCTGTTCACACATGATCTGATAACTGCAATTTTATGGCAATATATCAGTAAAGACTGTGTGTGAAAAGGGTTATTGTTTCGTATGAATAAAAAAAATTAGTACTAATATAGAATATATTGTAGCTTGTCGTGTAGGCTTGTGCCGGTAGTACATTTTGATGAAGCTTTTATTATGGTAGACGGTAGTATCACGGTGATGAAATGCATTACAAAAACAGGTCAAAAACATAAGCCAATATCAGTGTTATAGTGTCAAAACCAAGTTTAATAACTTTTTCAAATATCAACCAATAATAAGTCATAAATAGAAAGTACAGTTTATTGATAATTTGTCAGGTGTTTAATTAAAGCTAACTCTTCAACTGTCAGGCATGCAAAATCGATTTAGTTCGGCTATTTGTTTCTATGAGATATTCAGAAACACGTAAATATGAGAATTGCTGTGTTATAACTCATATTTCATCTTAAGTCGGCAGCGCTCGGCCTTCTCCCATTCTTCTCCATGTGAGGCTGTTTACATCAGAGCATGCGAGTGCGCGCGCATATGAAGCTTACGCAGCATAAACGGAGTGTTATTTTATCCAGTCAAAAGGAAAGATAAAGGCACCGTATTTACGAACACATGTCTATTGTCGTGTATTACAGTTGCGGCTTGTGACGTTGCACCTGGTATAGACAAGATGTAAGGCTATTTAAAATGGACCAAAAAAGCCTAATTTTAAGTTATTTTAATTGTTAAATGTTAATGGTTAAACGTTTTAACAAACAATTAGATAAAAAAACTATGAATTTAGCTGAGGCGAGTAGTTTGCATCTCTGTTACCAACTGTACATTTTAAATGCTTGCAGAGCTACTGTAAAAGAGATACTGTCTGTTCTCAAACTTGTCACTTAAAGATGTTAAATACACACGTAGGCTGTGTCTACCATTTCGCTGCCCACTGAGTCACGTACTGAATGCTTTGTGTATGAAGGTCCCTGCTAAAGAAATGATCTTCCAAGGAATTATGACATCATGCTGAACTATACTAAACTCAAGCTAGCTTTAACAGTAAGAACGTGAATATTCAGTAACTATAATACTTGCTTTGTCTGTAAAAGTCTGACAGTGCTCTGCAGTGCTGGTCAGAGAGAGAGAGAGAGAGAGGGGTGAGGAATAGCAGAGAGGCACACCGGAGCAGAGAGGTGATTAGAGCAGAAAGAGAGAGAGAGAGAGAAATAGAGCGAGTGTGATAATGTCTCTCAGGAGCTCTGCTAAACCAGAACACACCTGCTGGCCCGCAAGATGTGCATCCACCTGCAGCCTGACTACAGATCAGCTCACGCCTCTAAACTCCACCGGTGTGCTGAGAGAGCTGGAGTCCACCACAAAACATCTCATTAGTGAGCTCCGCTACATGCTTAAAAGGATCCCTGAACAAAACAATACCGAGCAGGCAGATAAAGATGTCAGGAAAAATATGATGAAGCACTTCATAATTGTAACATCTGGATCAAGTCCACTCTAATCACCAGATAAGTGTTCTTGGCAGTTTGGGTGGTGGGTAGAAAAGGGAGGACAGAGGCGAGAGGTACTGTAGAGAGAAAGACAAGCACAGGCTACTGTCTCCGTGTTAGGAGTCGGCGCAATCTCGAGTAGATGACGAATGGATTTTCAGTGTGGCCCTCCGGCTGTTTAGCTGTGCTTTCCTCTGTTGATCGTATTTGAATTGACAAATGAAAATAAATTAGATTTTCAACTGCGTCCTTTACATTAAAATTCATTAGGTCTGCGGGAATTAACGGGTAGATGAAGGGGTGGAGAAGCAGTCTGGCCTCATTGGTGGGACACAGCCAATTACCATTTTTAAAAAAATCGATAAAAAAAGACAGAAATTAGTCAGTTTGTGTACTCTGGCAGAAGCACACAATCTCTCTAAACCTGATCCTATGCACCCATCCAAATATCTTTGCTATATAAATCGACATAGCATTCTCCCTGACAAGCTCTGGTGGGCATCCTGGGGCCATTGGTGCAGAACGTTAATTAATTTTCAGCGTAAATGGGCAGAAATAGGGGGAGAGAGGGACCATTAGCCCACGGCTTAGCAGTGGTCCTATCGAGTGGCCCATTTGTGTGGTGGGGGATGACTTTGATCTACAAAAGCAAACTGAGAATAGAAGCAAAAGAGAGGTAGAGAGAGAGAGCTACAGCTAGACAGAGAGACAGAGAGAGAGAGAGAGAGAGAGGATGAACACAACGGTACAGGGAAACACCCCGTTAATGACCCTCTTGTGTGCAGAGGAGGGGCTGCTGGCTGGCTGACTATATGGAGAAACCTTTAACAAACTCAATAATGTACTGCAGAAAGACACTCCAGCACTCAATGATGGGAATAAGGTAATTGTTTTTCCTTAAGGCATGGAAAAAATTAAGAGACCATTCAAAATGTTCATTCAATCAGCAATTTTAGATGTGTTGTGCATGGCCGTAGCCAGCTATGAGGTCACCGAGGTCTTTTTGAATAATAAAATGTGAAGCTCTGAATGAATATTCTGCAGTTTAAAACTCTTCTGAGTGACTGCGTTACACATAGGCGATATAATTCAGTCTACACAGTTTACAAAGTTGTTTATTGTCCGTGGTGTAAAAGATGGATTCATTTCACTTGATGTGGGAGGCTGGCGACATCATCCGATTGAAAGAGTTATGAGTGAGTGCGTGCTTGGGTACGCAATCTCTGCACTGCATACCGTAATGACACACTTGCATACCCGTTTTCACGTAATCATGCATTTTAGGAAGTTAATATAGTGGGGACAGATATATATCTATATATATATCTATATATCCATACCAGACAGACGCTGGGTCGAGTAGGACCAATGAGTTATTTTGGAAAACCACTAGCCACAGTATCAAGCCCTCTTTATAGGTATACATTTATCATTTGTTAACTTTACTATTCATTATATTTATTAAAGTCGAATGATTTAATAGCATTTATTGGTAATATTAGGTATAATTATTGACACCCCACCACAGACCTCACTAATTTTCAAACCCTGCCTACGGCCATGGTATTATGGCCATTCCAGTCCAGTGTCTGTTGAACAAAAAAAAATCAAACCTTAGGAGTGACAAAGTCATCCAACAGCAATGTGAAAGACTGAAAGCATGACAAGACACATGAAAACTGATTTGTGATACAAATAAGTTACTAGACTTTTGATCAGCTGATGAACAGCCTGTTTGAGCTTAAATGAAGTTTTCAATAAATTGCCTACTCTCTGTTTTTTTGTCTCTTGCTCCTGTTTCTTGTTTTGGCATTTTTTGAAGCAGTACTTATAACCTGATTACGATCCGCCAGCGAGAAATGTGAATACTTGTAATGTTTCCCCCGGTCTTAAGATTTTGTTCAGGAGTGTATTGTTAATTAATTGGTAATATTGTTAATAGTTCACAGAATGAAAAAAGATCATTTTACAAACCTATAAATAGTAAATTCTGAAAAACTGAAAATAATTTAGAAATAGTCTCTTAATATATAAACATAATATATTCTGAAGAATGTTGCAAACCAGACAACACTGGCTCCCTATTGACTTCCATTATATGGACAAAAAACTTGTGAGACATTTCTCAAAATATCTTTTGTGTTTCAAACAACATGATGGTGAATAAATCATAACAGAATTTTATTTTTGGGTGAACTATCCTTTAAACATATCCATTCATACTGTATATTAGAAAGACAATGCTGTTATTATTCCTTGAGAGGCTGGACAGACCCACATTGCGTCCAGATATTTTAACAGGCTAAACAATGCCCTTGGCCATAATTTGAAAATCAGAGTTGAAGGAGCATTCTCACTGCTGTCTAAATAATCTCACTAAGTAAAAAACACTGCTCTGAGGTCAGAGATCATCTCTTGCTGTCGAGGGATCTGTGAATGGTAATCGCAGCACTAGTACAGATCAGGGGTGCAGATGGGATTTTTTAACTGGGGGGACCAAGCTGTCAGCAAATGATTTAAACTCAGTTAGTTATTTTGGGCTTTAACTAGTGCTCAAGTAGTTACTTTGCATCATTTGGGTTAATGGTTTGCACTAAAAAGCCATTGAAGGATTCTTATTTGAAATCATGGATCAACAACAACGAACAAAGGCCTACCTGATCAACACTAGCAATGCATGATCAAACTATTATTTTTCTAGTATGCCAAAGTAATGGTTGGTCATTATTTTACAAGTCTAAGAATAACTCAAAAACTATTTTAAAGTGTTAATTACAAGTTTGTTGAAATTTATAGATTAGAAATAGCTTTTTCAAATGATGTGTAACTAAACTAAACATCCATGTTTTCCATAGCTCTTAATTTAAGAGAGGGCATAAACGTGATTTTGTAAACATGAACTATCAGGCGTGAAGATCTATATCCTCCGTATATCAAAACCATGATTTCCAGCTATAAGGGGATATCAAAAAGGCTATAGGCTTTATTTCTGGCTTGCATAAACCTTACACTACACAAATTTACTTAATATAATTATTTTTTATTTTATAGTCGCTTACACATCAGTAAATTGACCTGTCAACTTATACAGTACATTGGGTTAGATGATAATGTTATGCCAGGACACTTATTTAGTCGTCCAAGTCCAGACAAAACATTATTTCCTGACAATTTATTTATTTATTTATCCAACCATTCTTTTTGTCCACACACCTAATTGCATAGTCATGCTCTCCATGTTTTGCTGTGTTTGCTAAGTGCAAAAGACTAGCTATACAAAATAAATAACACAACTAATCTGCCACATGATCTGGGAAAAATCAACAGGCATAGGATACTTACATTTGTTTTTTGAAAAAAACGAGGTGATTGTTTTTTGTTTCTTCAATACCTTATGTGGCAGTTATGCAGTCAATTTATTTCAGTTCACCAACTCTCCAAAATCACCAGCTCAGTAGACGATGGCATATGATCACTACATCTACTACAGGCACAATTGAGACAGCTAACAGCTCGTCATAGGACCTCGGGGGCGGGGTCAGGAGTTGTAGCTGGCTAGCAGCACACAGAGAGCACAGAGAATGTGAACGTTGGTGGTGGCAGCACCATCGTGTGTGTTTATTTACAACAGAACAGGGTGTAGTGAGAACGTGGGTACAAAGTAATGGTGACCGGTAGATTTTTATTGTGTGTCAGCCCAATTCTGAAGCAGTGACGGCAAAATATGGGGAATCTGGGGGGGTCATGTCCCACCTGTCCCCGGTGCCATCTGCGCCCCTGGTACAGATGCTTGAGTGAAAAATTATTATATTAGTTCTTAATGAAGAACAAGATCATGCTGCTTTGAATAATAATTCTAAAGTAAAGGGGAAAATGTAATGTATGAAGAAAGCGATTTGTAAGGTCCAGTATATGAAATTTAGTGGCATCTAGTGGTGAGGTTGCGAATTGCAACCAACGGCTCACTCCAATAACAGAACTAAGATTTCGTCACGTTTTCGCTTTTTTGCTGAAGGAGATAAAGTATTTATGAAACACGCTCTGTAGAGCAGTTTGTCCATTTAGGGCTACTGTAGAAACAACATGGCAAATTCCATGCAAGGGGACCTGCGGTGTATGTAGATAGAAATAGCTCATTCTAAGGTAATCAAAACAACGCTTAATGATGGGCTTTATACACCTCTGAAGACAGTTATGTTTATTATATTGCATTTCTGTCAACAGATACTCCAAAAAATGACACACTGGACCTTTAAAGTAATAAAGTGATTTTATTGGACAGTCGGTGGGATGACCAAGCTCTTTTGTCAGTTTTCCTTTCTTCTGTTACGACCGAAGGACCAAAGACCTGGGCATGACACCAGAACAAAGTGGAATGGGACGGGAGAGGAAAGTGTGCAGGAGATGAGCCTGGTATTTGACATGTAATCTGCTGATAAAGAGAAGAATAAAAGGGCTGTTTGCTTAGCCATCTTCTCTTTCTCTCTAAATCAGACCAAGAACAAATTGAATAGGCAGCACGCATTTATGAAAACCAAGCTGGAAGAAACAAAGTAGGTGGAAGATGACAGCCAATGACAGGAGAGCGAATGCACACTTTGTTCTCTCGAGACTATTGTAGTCATGCCTGTGTGGTAAGACAAATCGAGTCTCATTCATTTAACAATTGCTTTCATACACTCAAAAGGTTTTTGCACTAATTTTTAACTGGATTCAGGTGCATACGCACACATTTGTTTTTACAATCCATCTAATATTAATAAATTTGGATTAAGTGTAATGAAGGACCCGTTGGTGACAGTTTTGTAAGTAGTACGGCCCCACCATCTGCATAAAAGCACTTTCTGGACAACCAGCCATTTGTCACTGTAAAGCCGTTCTCAAAACCAGCTGAAATATAAAAAATACATAACCTGTAATCATTTTATGCACAAACACTGTTAAAAAAACCAAACATATCATGAAAATAAATAAAAAAACGCTCTATGTGTACCTAGTTTGAAAGTTAAAGACAGAGAAAACACTAAGTGATCAGTGCAGCACACACAGCCTAAAAGAACATTTCAAAACACTCTGAATGTTGACGTTCTACAACAAAAATACGTACAGTGCTTTGCTTTTTCTAGCCCACGGTTACTTCCTCAGAAAGTGACACAGACTAGCACAAAATAGTCCCAAAATCCCTAAGTATATAGTGGAGGATAAAATGTGTGCGCGTCAGATGTACAGAGGACTGTCATAAAGATAGAGACATACAGAAACATATACTGATTTAATCTCATCCAGAGCTCCTCCGTATTATTGTCAGCATGTGGGTCTGACTCTCACAGTGATGGGCCGAGGCCTGACATCTCTATAGAAACATTACTGCTCCAACAGTAAGTCAAGGTTACGGTTACACAGAATCAGAGCTGCTCTAGCTACAGTAGTTTTACAGTCTAAATGCTGCTTGCCCTCCAATAAAAGCGTAAAAGGCTGAGGTAAAGCATGATGGGATATAAAGACAAACCCGAGGGAGTCCGCAGTGAAAACTCTTTGCATGGGTGTCCTTGAGTTGGAAATCAACACAAAATCAAAACGGAACCTATAAACTTTCTAAATACATATTTCTTTGTGCATCTTTCACAACGGCACGTTATTTCAAAGGAAAAATGTCTGTCATCAACATGTGCATCCTCTGAAACAATTTTCCTTTTAAGTCAATGTCATCAAGGCCTTATTCTTTCAACCTCTTTCGCCCAACTATATAGAATTTGTTAGTATTTTACTAGGTGGCTAAATTTCATGAATTTCATGGTAAAAACGTACTGTAGGATTATTAGGAAAAAGCAAAAATGAAGCCCCACCCCAAAACTTAAAGGGACAATTCACACAAACATGAAAATTCTGTCATCATTTACCCACCCCTCAAGTCAATCCGAATCTGTTTAAATTTAAAGATATTTTGAAGAATGTAGGAAAGCACGCCGTTCTGGGGCACTTTTGACTACCATTGTCATTTTTACCATTAGTCAATGGTGGCCAAGAACTGTTTGTTTACAAGCATTCTTCCAAATATCTTTCATCGGAACTAAGACATTTATACAGATTTGGAACAACTAACTGTCACAACTCTGTCTTTCCTATCATGAGGTTTCTGGTCTGTGGACAGAGTTGTGACGGTGCCATGTCTTTTGTGCTTGTTTTGTTATGTGTGGAAGACACGTGGCCATTGTTGTCACTTTGTGCTGCGTGTTCTCCTGTCGTGTCGTTCAGCCCCGCCCTCCTGACTCCCGTAATCATGCCCGTTGTGTGTGATCTCTGTCACCTGCCCGTCACGTCCCTTTTGTAATTATCCCTCGTTATTGTTCCCTTCTTAATGTCCCTTTGTTCTCTGTCCTGGGCGATTTTGTTCTATGGTTGTACCCTGTTGTCTGCGCCTCACCGAATCTTTGTTTAGTAAGTCCTATCCTTTTTGTCACTCGTTGCCTTAAGTTTATTCCCCCACGTGGGAGGTGTTTATTTTGTGTTTTTTCTATCAATACCTGCTTTCCCCCTCGTGGGATTTTGTTTCTGTTTTATTAAAGTTCTGTGTTAACCCTTCACCTGCCTGCATTTGGGTTCTGTCCTTCCGTTTTCGTGACAGAACAAAATCACCACTTATGAACCCAGCAGGCAGCAGCTCGACCCGGACTTGGTGGCAGTCGATCACTTCCGATGTCCAGAAGGGCAACGGTCCTTTTCCTCCTCAGGGCGATCGGACCCTGGAGGAGTATGCCCGGGCATCGGTGGCTAGGCGGGGCTTTCTTCCAGAGATCCTGCTGAACTCATACTTCCTCGCAGGCCTCGTCAGTCCCCCTCCACCGGATGAACGGGAGAGGATGATCCGGGGGCCTTTCCAGGATCTGGTAAAGGGTCTCTCTTCCAGAGGCTCCCAGGACTCCTCCCGTCCCCCCCTGGGTTCAATCCCGGAGGACGGCGTTCTGACCACAGGGATGGTGAGACTCTCAGGTCCATCCGCCTCATCCTCCGCTGGTGCTGGCCCTCCCAGCCTCCGTGGAAGGCGTGGGAGAAGGGAGTCATGGGACTCCCCATCTGACTCTTCAGGCGCGGAGATGGCTCCCCCACCATCCGCACCCCTGCAGCCAGCCACGTGCTCAGTGGTCCTACCCCGGAGGAAGAAGAAGAGGGGGTTGCTGCCTTTTCCGCCGGCACCTCAGCCAGCATTCCAGCCGGCGAACCAGCCGGTTATCCAGGCGGCACCCCAGCCGTTGTTCCAGCCGGCGTCCAGTCCGGTGGTCCAGCCGGAGTCCAGTCCGGTGGTCCAGCCGGAGACCAGTCCGGTGATCCAGCCGGAGTGCAGTCCGGTGATCCAGCCGGCGTCCAGTCCGGTGCAGCCGGCATCCAGTCCGGTGCAGCCGGCGTCCCAGCCGGTGGTCCAGCCGGCGTCCCAGCCGGTGATCCAGCCGGCGTCAAGCCCTGTCCAACCGGCCTTCCAGCCGGCGTCAAGCCCTGTCCAGCCGGCGTCAAGCCCTGTCCAGCCGGCCTTCCAGCCGGGTCCCAGCCTTGTCCCGCCGACGTGCAAGTCGGCGGTCCCTCCCAGGACTTCCCCCACAGAATCCCCCAGGACTCCGCGCCCTCGAGCGCAGCTGGGGATTAAGACTGTGCCTCCTCTGAACTCTTGTTTGGTCCCACCCCCCTCCCATGTTTGTTATTTTTATTGGCCCACCCCAACCCCATCCTTGTCTCTTCTATGTTACCCTTAGTCTGTTCTATGTTGTGTTTATGGTGTATGTCCTTGTGTTTCTCTGTTCTTGCCCGCTGAGGATTCTCCCTTGGGACGCCATGGGTCATCCCTTGGAGCGGGGGGGGTAGTGTCACAACTCTGTCTTTCCTATCATGAGGTTTCTGGTCTGTGGACAGAGTTGTGACGGTGCCATGTCTTTTGTGCTTGTTTTGTTATGTGTGGAAGACACGTGGCCATTGTTGTCACTTTGTGCTGCGTGTTCTCCTGTCGTGTCGTTCAGCCCCGCCCTCCTGACTCCCGTAATCATGCCCGTTGTGTGTGATCTCTGTCACCTGCCCGTCACGTCCCTTTTGTAATTATCCCTCGTTATTGTTCCCTTCTTAATGTCCCTTTGTTCTCTGTCCTGGGCGATTTTGTTCTATGGTTGTACCCTGTTGTCTGCGCCTCACCGAATCTTTGTATAGTAAGTCCTATCCTTTTTGTCACTCGTTGCCTTAAGTTTATTCCCCCACGTGGGAGGTGTTTATTTTGTGTTTTTTCTATCAATACCTGCTTTCCCCTCGTGGGATTTTGTTTCTGTTTTATTAAAGTTCTGTGTTAACCCTTCACCTGCCTGCATTTGGGTTCTGTCCTTCCGTTTTCGTGACACTAACGTACAAAACCTACAAAATAATCCAAACTAGCCTTGTGAATTTTTTACGAATTTCCAGATTATTGGTGACTATCTTCATTTTTTGTGACTATTCACAATAGACAAAAAATGGAGTTCTACCCTTCATATTTCCTTATCCAGTTTTACACTACTATGCAAAAGTCTAAGGCAAATTGCTCGTCAAGCAATTGACTTGATGAGATAGTGAGATCAGATCTATGTTTGGGCTCTACTGCCTGTTGTAAGGACTCCTTGTTCATACAAAATCTGACTGATTACAGTTAAAGAATGTTTGGAAATCTATATTGATATTTCCATTACAAATAATATATACTTTAAAAATATTTTGTTTTTACAATGTGCCTTAGACTTGTTCATATCGCCGCTGTCGGGCGGAAACCTCTTATGTCCAAATTTGGTCAATTTCATATTTTTTCACAAATCAATGCTATTGGTCAGTCCCCATGTCGGTCTGTTATTTTTACAAATTATTAACCAATCTAAAGTGTTGAAAATAGCTTGAGAACAAATCTCTCAACTCCATTGGACACTTCAACTGTCTGAGAAGTCTCGTAACTCCACCTCTTCTTCACTCCGCGGGAGGCTCTCGGCATTATGTCTCCTGATTGAAAGTGTTTTAGACACTAACGAGTGAAAATAGTTAGTTTAGATACATTTGAGTAGGCCTGTTTTGTTAAAAATCGTTAGCTGCAATGCTTCGGTGTAGAAGGAAGCCCGTGAGCCACTAAGGTAAATTTGCGAGCAGATTCGGCTAATTTCCGCCTATTAGACAGCCTAGTCAGCTCATCGCTTTTTGTACTACATCACTTATAGTTCTTAAACTTTTAAAATAGAGTTTAGGAAGACGTATGTAACCACAGTCGTTAGCTTTGGTTAACTGTTGAAGCCTTTTCTCTTGTCAAGAGGCTCAACGCGACAGCCAACTTTATTTGCGTGCAGATTAATTTCCGCCTATATTAGACAGCCTGTTTAACGTTTTATTTTGGTATTGCATCACTCATAGCTCTAACGTTTAAAATAGAGTTTAGGAAGATATATGTAACCACAATCATTAGCTTTCATTAGCTCTTAAAGCCTCGTCTCTTGTCAAAAGGCTCAACGCGACCACAGATTTTGATGAACACTGCTGGCAGCAGCGACGTCTGTGTACATACTATTCTTATCAATGACAGCATAATCTCGTATCTCCCTGCTCCCAAGTCATAAACCTTGGTTTAAACACGGTTTTGGGGAAACGTTGTGTTAATGTTGGTACACAACAGTATATGATAGCAATATAAGGTATAATACCAACTTTAACGATACAATGTTTAATAACTCAAAAAATATGCAGTTTTTTTAATTTCCTGAAAAATAATGGTTTTGGAGATGCGAGGATTCCGCCCGACAGCGACGATATACTGCATGTTACATAGTATATGTAAAGTAAATTGGGTTACTAATGTATAAAGCCCTTACAGTAAGTCTATACTATGGTCCAGTGAGTAAGGCCAAATGAAATTCCACTGGCAGTTCTGCAAGATAATCAAATACATACATGCCTACTGTACAGCTCTTACTAATAGTTATGATTTATTACTTCAACAATTGCTATGATTTAACAATGGTTTGTCTTGAACATCATTCCATTTCCTTTCCACCCAGGTTCCTAATAATGATTCAAAATCCAAACTTTCAGAGTAAACAGCATGCTTTCATTCAGTTTTGTAGGAAAGGGCACAACATAAGATAAAAATAGCATCTACACCTACAGCACACATTCTCTGCAAATGACATTCCTATCTGATATCTCCTATACAAAATGTGACAGAGAGAGAAAGACAGACAGAGAGATTAAGAGAGAGAGAGAGAGAGAGAGAGAGAGAGACACTGTGACAGTAGCACAATCGAAAGGAGGAAAAACTGAGGAGGGACTGGGAAAGGGACAGATGCCTGATGTGGTCTAGCATTGAAGGAAATGTGAAGAACCCCAAAAGATCCAATAAGCCACTAATATGAAATGTAGAATCCAATGCAAACATGTTTTAACCTGACCAGTTAAAAAGCATTTTGATTCGTATAAATCTCAACTCTTCAGCTGAGGACTATTTATGGCTTATTTAAAAGAGGTGTGAAGCTCTCATTTCAATTTTAAATTGTTTTGACTTTGAAATGTCTCTGGCTGGTTGTGAAAACTCTCTCACCCACCCACTCACTCAAAAACACTCATCAACACTCTCTAGCACCTCAGAAACCATGACAACCTTTGCTGACAAAATGGGCTGGAGGCCGTTTGAAAGCATTTGGGAAACTGGCATGATATTACTCGCATCTAAATTCGTCATTCATTTCGTGATGGAACAATGCCAGTCTGTTCGCTGGATATCACCATGCTGCTCTTGACCTCACAGATATGTACAGTATCTCACAGAAGTGAGTACACCCCTCACAATTTTGTAAATATTTTATTATATCTTTTCATGTGACAACACTGAAGAAATGACACTTTGCTACAATGTAAAGTAGTGAGTGTACAGCTTGTATAACAGTGTAAATTTGCTGTCCCCTCAAAATAACTCAACACAAAGCCATTAATGTCTAAACCGCTGACAACAAAAGTGAGTACACCCCCAAGTGAAAATGTCCAAATTGGGCCCAAAGTGTCAATATTTTGTGTGGCCACCATTATTTTCCAGCACTGCCTTAACCCTCTTGGGTATGGACTTCACCAGAGCTTCACAGGTTGCCATCTTCCACTCCTCCATGACGACATCACGGAGCTGGTGGATGTTAGAGACCTTGCGCTCCTCCACCTTCCGTTTGAGGATGCCCCACAGATGCTCAATAGGGTTTAGGTCAATAGGGTTTATGGCCAGTCCATCACCATTACCCTCAGCTTCTTTTGGGGTTGTTATCATGTTAGAATACCTGATTACACACTTGTATGAACTTGACTCATGAGAAACTGACTCATATTGTGCAACCACTAAAATTAATAAAGTAAAGTGAATTGTGAGAAAAGGTCTAACAAAATGTCTATCTAATTTCATATTTTATTTCTAATGCAATGACATTCAGACTATTTTAATTTTACTTATGTGTCCAGATATCATTTGAGGCCACTGCACAATTATTCAGCACAAAACCTCGAGAGATAACCTGAATAAATGTCAATAGGAATCCACCAAGACTGAGAAAAAAATAATCAGAAAGAATACAAAAAGGATAACAGGAACAAAAAAACCCAGTGTTTCCTAAACAATATAACAGCAGAAGGTTATCTAAACAACAGCACTTCTAATGTTCAAACAGACTGAAGACTCAGTGCAAGATGCTATGCTTGGTTTTCTTGATGAGAGAGTTCAGCTCTCAGCCAATGGGAATTTAAGGAGTGATCCAAGCAGATTGGTATGAGATAAGAAAGTGGCCATCTGTGAGGAAAGAAGGTTTTAACATCTAGCTCCTGGCTGATGAGAATCAAATCACTGAGCTCAGCGTCAGAGCTATTCGGGGTGACGGTAATGACAATAGACCGATTTGATCAAACTCTGCATCTCAGGGTCTCTGGATGGATGTTGCTTGGTTACTGCTAACGTGCTGATGATAAGACTGGGTGTTGGGCGATTAGAGGAGCCTATAGACGAAATGACACGTCACTGACCCAGCAAATGAAAGAGTTAAACCCGCTGACTTTAAGATTAGACTGACTTAATGTTCTATATGTAGTATAAAGACCAATAAAAAGCAAATCATACAGATCTAGATTGTGCGGGTCTATATGTGGATAAACTCTTCAGCTTACATGGGATTCTATATATCCCTACACAGATCTCGTGCCCTTCAGCATGACTGAAGGTCTCTTTGTTTTTTAAATGCATCTGGAGCATCTCTCAGAGTCACGTCGAAGCCAGCAGCAAAGTATCTTATCTCAATCGCAGAGCTGTTAATCCATCCATGCCCTTCTTGCTGTTCTCTCTGGCCTGTCTGTCCTTACTCAGGTCAGGTGAGATCGAAGACAGACGACAAGCATCTGGGTCTTCACAGCTACCTGCACCCACTCACTTCCTGCCCATTTATTCTACATGCCTGTTTACTCACATTGTCATGTCTTAAGTATAAATTCTTAAGCATGATGTAAACGTGCTACTTCAAGCTGTTTTTGGGGGACATGTAATGAAAAACAAGATATTTTGAGTATGATGCAACCATCATGTAACATTTATAACATAACATGATCTTCCCAGTTCATCCAGAAAACTGTAAAATGGGTCACAAGCATGAACACATTAACGAGGATTTTTTGAAAATGCATTGCATTAGAACAATGTGCATGTAATTAAATTAGCTCATGTAGAATGTGTGTTCATGCACCTCCCTAGTTAATGTTTCAGACCGGGTCAGATAAAAAGTTGAAAACAAACATGTAAAACCAAGCTGTTTTGGTGATAACCTCAAATAATATTATAATGGGAGTTTAGGGAAATAAAATACAGAAAAAGTCTATTTTTATTTCTATTACATGATTACATATTAAAAGGTCCTATATGGATAAAAGGAGGAATAATCAAGGTTGAATTTCAGTTCTGGCTTGTTAGACACGTAAAAATGGTCCTGCTAAAAATGAGACCCTTTAGTGATTGACATTTGAATATAGAAGTTACTGCTGTAAAGAGGCCTGGGACAAATGTAGAATATTAAAAAGGGTTCCTTTTAAAGTAGGCTTAATAGTGTTTTTTTTTTACATAAGTAAACTGGTAAATGACAAAAATGTACTCTTTAGGGCTGTAAATTTAATAGGTTAATTTAACGTGATTAACTACAAAAACCCTCATTAAAACGCATTAAATTAATCATGCACGCCCTGACCTACAAGTAAATCCTGTATTAAGGGATTATCTCACAATCAGCGCAAATTCATTGGACTCATAAAATCAAACTGTCATGATTCTGCCTCATCATGTCATGTCTTTCTTGGTCTTGTGGCAGAATCATGGCAGAGCCTCTTGTTTTGTGTGGAGAGAAATATATTATTGTCTGCCATAATATGCGTTCTCTCCGGTTCTCCTCCTTGGCCCCGCCCCTCTCGTTTCCTCGTTTAGTTTCCCGCCTGTGTCTCATTACCCACACCATCCCATTGTTATTTTCTTTGTTAGTTCCCTTATTTAATGCCTTTATGTCTGCTGTCCTGTGCTCGTTCGTATTGCTTCTACGCCTTGTCTTTCTTGCCATGTGCAACAACCTGGTGAAGTATTCCTAGCTTTGTCTAAATTACCATGTCGTGTTGCTGTGTTTATTTAGTTTAGTCGCAGTCCCAAGTTTATTTAGTTTCTTGTTCTCCTGTTTTTGCCCCCACGTGGGTAGTGTTTTGTTCTGTCTTATCATTTAGTGAAACCATTTGACATGTGCTGTAAACACATTCTCACTGTACTTAGCTAAAAGCTTTAAGGTTTAACTATCAAATCATGTAATGGTGTTTATTAACAGTAATAAGGTGCCAGTCCAAATGAAAAAAAATATTGCAGTATACTTTATTTATTATAGTAAACTAGTAAAATTACTAGATGCTACAGTGTTTTTGAACCGTACCATAGTAAATATTAAGGTATAATACAGTATTTTCTACAGTTTATCAATTCACTATTGCAGTGTATGGAGTGTTCATGACCATAGAGCGAGAGTAACCCTGTTTATTGTTTTGGTTGGCCATCCATCTCTTCTGTAACCAAATACGAGTAACTTTTCAGTTAACTTATGTTCTGTAAAGAATAATAACAGTCCATCAGGTGTCTCGTCATTTATTTGTGTTAAGCTAAACAAGCACAACAACTATGATTCGTACTACTGAAAACGTTTATAAAATCTATATATAGCTTTAAAATATAACAGCACATCACAGTTTACTAGTGTAAAAACCAAACTGAGAGTGAACAGAAAAAAACAATAACAAGAATTACTTGCACAATGCACAGCATCCAATGCAAATAACATCACTGATTATAGTGGGTTCTCTGCTTTTGTTGCGTATCTCACGTGCAGTGTAAACACTTTATACTAAGGGCGAGTAAAGCTCATCCTTTATCACTGTTGTGGTGAATTTGTAAATCCCATTCATGCAGTCTATACTTAACTTGTATTTAAACTTCATAATGTTCCGTGCCGAGGTTCTGGGTGAGAAAAGGATTCTCTGTGAAACGGTTGAGAATTGTCCAATCACATGAGGTCAAACATGTAAAAATCAATATAAGCTATCAGCAAAAGTAGGAGGGTCTGAGGCGCACAGAGCTGTGCCCTGGTGACGTTCTGACACGAGCCAATTAGAGAGCAGCCTCAGGTCACCTGCCTGCAAAAGTTTTTATACCTACATAAACACTCATTTGTCCGGCGCCCCGCACGAACAATATGTATTGTCACAGAAATTAACCAAATAACATTTCAAATAATACTTTTAATGAATGCGTACACAACTACCAGGCGAATATAGTGAATAAATCTGTTTATTTCAAAATTGTTTAGCAATTTATAATATATGTTGAACTTATGTTTAACAGTCGTCTTCCCTGGATAATTTGGTGGGGCGGCGCCCCCTATCGACCAGCCGCCACTGCAGTTCATATACTTCAATACACAATGTTACAACTTGCAACATTCCTTTCAGATCTTAATTTCTGTACTGAATACATGTTGAACAAATGTTTTTAATTTGTTCAGAAATCATTCCAATTTGTTCCTACTATCACACCTCTGTCACTCAAGATGAGGTCACGACTCTGTTTAACCAATTCTATTTACAATAGAATCTCATTTGATTTAATATCCGTCACCCCACGGTATCATCAACAAGTGTAGCTGAGACGGCAGAGAGGCAAAGGAACCAAAGAACAACAGTTCTAAACAAACTGGGGCAATCTATCAAAAATTACAGCGTAAATGTATGGTTCACACACTGGATCACTGTGCATTTTATAAATACTAAGGATGATGGATTTAACTTAGATTCATCTTTAATGTTCTACTGAACAAAAGTCAGAAACATGTGGATGGTCTGAAGGTGAGTAATTATTAAAGAATAACTATCCCTTTCAGAAAAGATAACGAAAAGCAAGAAGAATCGTCTTTCTTGGAGACATTGTTTTGCTCTGAAATGTGCAAGGTACCAGCCTGAAAGTATTATTTTTGGTATGTGATCTTAGCTACATAAATGACTAAATTTGACATGAATCTTGTACATTTCAAACTATTCAATTAAGCGGATAGGACCTCTAGTTGTCAGCATCCCTGTTACCAACGCATACAATTTATTACCTCTTGATGAAAAAACATAAAGCCTTTGTTTCCATGCTGATTTGACAAAGTTGTTTCTGTCTGTGATTTCTAAAACTGTGCTGTTATCATGTGGCTCAAATGGATGTTAAAAAACATTGGAATCTTTTTAGTGAAGTCTGTTGTATAAATCACAGGGTCTGAGATAATGTATCCATCACAAGGTGATGATGAATCACCTTGAATGAATCTGTTGTCTGCCAGAAAAATGTTTGGGATGTTGAACTGAAAACCACTTTACATTTCTAAATTAAAAACCTTCAATAGCCTTGTGGGTTATGAAACATGTTAATAAATGCCATTTATTTAAACCTTGTTACCACCACCATCACCTCCTCTACCTTATCTATAGACTTTCAGAAATCGGAACTCATTACCCAGTGGATACGTTTGTCATGATCCTGCTTCTCTCAGTCTTGCTTTTCTAGTCATGTGTCAGGATTGTGACAGACCCAAGTGTTTTGTGTGGAAGCACATGGCCATTGTTTGTTTTTGGTGTGCCATGTGCTCTCCTGTCTGTCTCCTGTCCCAGCCCCCTCATTCCTCATTAATTATCTTGTTATTGTTTCATGCTGTTCACCTGTTCCCCTCATTATTTGCTCCCTATTTAATGCCCTTGTGTTTGCTGTCTTGTGCAGGTTCGTTTTGTAACCTTTTGTATTACTCGTGTAATTTTGAAGTTCCTGTGTAGTCAAGTCAGTCTAAGTCATATCTAGTCTAGTTTATTGTTTTAGTCTAGTCTAGTCTGTTCATTGTATTGTTGTCAAGCTCCCTGTTGTTTAACCCCCTCGTGGGTTTTGTTTTTCCATGTTTTTGTGTTAATAAAATCTGTCAAATTGCTGTCTGCGTCTGGGTTCTGCCTGCCATCCCATGACAACGTTTTTCCCGAAATCACTACTTCTGCTTCTAATCTCATCGTTTAACCATTAATGAATAAATAGGTTTAACAACAGTGTACATATTTTGGTTGCTCCATCTACCACTGACTCACTCACCTGGCGGTCGTGTTACGGAGGATAACCAGAGCGTCAGGAAAGCCATCTAAGTTGTAGTCCCCTAAGTGTAGGGTGATGGGACTGTGCAGTTCTCTCACAGCGGGACTGTCCGGAGGGGGCACAAAGCCCCACAAGGAGTCCTTCCTCTGGAAGTCTGTCAGCACCGGCACCCACTTCAGCTGCCGAGAAAAAAACAATTGTGTTAGATGAGCTCTCGGCAAACGTACAAGATGCTTGACTGAATGAAATGGATCACTAAAGTAAAATATTCACAAACTTCACACAAGTTTCAAGCACCACTTCAGATAACGTTTTAAATTCAAAGTACAGCAACATACTGAGAGAAAACATCTACAGTAGCTGGAAACTAAAGGCACCCACATAAACACATGTTCATATAACAAAGCATAAAAACCAATGTAGTGTGCAAACAACAGTGGGTGCTTTTGTATCCCAACAAAGGCCACAAATTGAAGAAGCACCAGGCAGAACACAACATTATGTGAAGCATTATGCCTCTCTCTCTTTCTCTCGCTTTTGGGTTTGGTCATTTGTACTTGTGTGAAGACACAAACGCAGACGCCACAGGCTCAACTCACTCATGAATGTAAAACAGAGAGCCAGGTGCATCTCTGCATGTTTGCATCCATGAGGATAGAGGCACAGAGAGAAGAGGGAGGGGGAGAGCGATGGCCAGAGATAAGCAGGGAGGGAAGAAATAGACACAGAATGGTAAAGAGAGAATACAAGCGAGAGAAAGAGCATACTGTAATGGCTGCTAATATAATTTTCTCCTAAACCTCAGTACATAGACAGACTCAATGATGCCATCAATGACAAAACGAAAGGCTGCAATATGCGTGTGCATGTGTATTAACTGAAATTGTTAATAGCTACATGTAATAGCTAATAAGGCGTTAAGTAACAAAAATTCAGCTGAAATGGAAATGTGAAGTCAAACTCGTGGTGTGCACTGTAGGGATACAGCCTCATTACGAACTAAAGTGAGAGCCCTGCAATGCTTGTTTACTTCACCGCCGAATTTCCTGCAGTACATATGCAGTTCAAACTAGGGCTGCACGATATATCGAAAAATTGTTGTTATCTCGATAATAGTATATGTGATATCCATATCGCAGAGAGTTGCAATAAATTAAATTTGTTTCATGTGTCAATCATTTGTGTGTTGGATTGTCCAAATTGGACCAATCAGAAGGGGCCTTACTATCTTTATACCCGCCAAGTAGGTGCTATTATACTATTGGCTAGACAGCGGGCCCAAAGGTGAACCTAGCGGCTCAAAGCAGAGAGTGGAAAATAAATATGGCAGGAGTAGAGACGAGCGAGGAAAATGACAGCGACGAACTTGTGCCTAAAAAGAACAGTACGTCTGAAATATGGCAATATTTTGCAGAGCTAGACATTAACGCTTGACCGGGACAAGTGAATGTTTTGTATGGGCAAGTGAGAGAGAATTTTACTTGCCCGACCGGACAAGTAACTTAAAAAAAAATGATGCGACATACTGTATATGTAGAATAATACAAATATGTGCATTAGACAGAGCTGCGTGTATGTGTATGTATGAAGTGCGTTTGTCGTGGTTGTGCTTGTTTGTGTGCAACTATAATCAATAGTGCACTGCACTAGTCCATGTAACGTACGGACGCGGAATCCTGTTATTTAAATGTAATCTGGCTGTTCTGCGTGAATTATGTGCACAGTTTAACATTCAACACGGGTGATGGTCGAGGATATCTGCGTCTGCATTGTATGAGGATATGAACACATAAACTTCATCTCCAGAGTTGCTCTGAGAGTTTATTTTATGAGCGTTTTACTGTTTGAGTGAAGCTAGCGGCAAACACACAAAAACTTGAGTCTTCCCCGAAGACCCGTCAAAATAAAAGTCCCGTTAAATTGAACACTCAGACAAAAAACACTGTAGTGTACTATAGTATTTACTATTGAAAATTGTAGTGCCCTTGTACTAAACTGATAAACACTATGCTATAGTAAAGTTCAAAAACAGTATAGTAAATACTATAGTATACTACAGTAATTTATGTGGACAAATATACCACTATTGTATAGCAACTCATTTTTTGACAAGTTGACCATAATAAGCATGAGAAGACAGCACGTTCAACATTGTAAAGAAGTCAGAATGCATGACACACCGCTGCAGCACCCCTTTAAGGACAAATCAACCAAAACTGTTAACGAAAAGACAAGTAACAATACGGGAGTTGTACAGAAAACAATCGATCAAAGTTTTACAAATGCAACACCTTATGAAAAAACGTTAAGAATTAACACAAGGAATTAACAGATGCTATCACACGCTTTTTAGCTAAAGCTTTAGCTTTTTTTTGCTATTTATTGTTATTTAAAAAACGGCGTCGTAAGTGGCAACGAGTGTCAGCTGTGCGACCGCCGGTCCCCGCATGCCTCATGGGGGAGCTCGGGGGCATAAGAAGACGAGCGACCGGACCATCGAGAGAGAGGACCCGGCCCGGAAGTTAAGTGGAGTTTGTTTGTGTTTGTTTGGCCGGCAGTCGGCCGCGAGGAGCTGCCGGCCTGTTTTATTATTGTTTATTTACAAACCCGATTCCAAAAAAGTTGGGACACTGTACAAATTGTGAATAAAAAAGGAATGCAATAATTTACGAATCTCATAAACTTATATTTTATTCACAATAGAATATAGATAACATATCAAATGTTGAAAGTGAGACATTTTGAAATGTCATGCCAAATATTGGCTCATTTTGGATTTCATGAGAGCTACACATTCCAAAAAAGTTGGGACAGGTAGCAATAAGAGGCCGGAAAAGTTAAATGTACATATAAGGAACAGCTGGAGGACCAATTTGCAACTTATTAGGTCAATTGGCAACATGATTGGGTATAAAAAGAGCCTCTCAGAGTGGCAGTGTCTCTCAGAAGTCAAGATGGGCAGAGGATCACCAATTCCCCCAATGCTGCGGCGAAAAATAGTGGAGCAATATCAGAAAGGAGTTTCTCAGAGAAAAATTGCAAAGAGTTTGAAGTTATCATCATCTACAGTGCATAATATCATCCAAAGATTCAGAGAATCTGGAACAATCTCTGTGCGTAAGGGTCAAGGCCGGAAAACCATACTGGATGCCCGTGATCTTCGGGCCCTTAGACGGCACTGCATCACATACAGGAATGCTACTGTAATGGAAATCACAACATGGGCTCAGGAATACTTCCAGAAAACATTGTCGGTGAACACAATCCACCGTGCCATTCGCCGTTGCCGGCTAAAACTCTATAGGTCAAAAAAGAAGCCATATCTAAACATGATCCAGAAGCGCAGGCGTTTTCTCTGGGCCAAGGCTCATTTAAAATGGACTGTGGCAAAGTGGAAAACTGTTCTGTGGTCAGACGAATCAAAATTTGAAGTTCTTTTTGGAAAACTGGGACGCCATGTCATCCGGACTAAAGAGGACAAGGACAACCCAAGTTGTTATCAGCGCTCAGTTCAGAAGCCTGCATCTCTGATGGTATGGGGTTGCATGAGTGCGTGTGGCATGGGCAGCTTACACATCTGGAAAGGCACCATCAATGCTGAAAGGTATATCCAAGTTCTAGAACAACATATGCTCCCATCCAGACGTCGTCTCTTTCAGGGAAGACCTTGCATTTTCCAACATGACAATGCCAGACCACATACTGCATCAATTACAACATCATGGCTGCGTAGAAGAAGGATCCGGGTACTGAAATGGCCAGCCTGCAGTCCAGATCTTTCACCCATAGAAAACATTTGGCGCATCATAAAGAGGAAGATGCGACAAAGAAGACCTAAGACAGTCGAGCAACTAGAAGCCTGTATTAGACAAGAATGGGACAACATTCCTATTCCTAAACTTGAGCAACTTGTCTCCTCAGTCCCCAGACGTTTGCAGACTGTTATAAAAAGAAGAGGGGATGCCACACAGTGGTAAACATGGCCTTGTCCCAACTTTTTTGAGATGTGTTGATGCCATGAAATTTAAAATCAACTTATTTTTCCCTTAAAATGATACATTCTCTCAGTTTAAACATTTGATATGTCATCTATGTTGTATTCTGAATAAAATATTGAAATTTGAAACTTCCACATCATTGCATTCTGTTTTTATTCACAATTTGTACAGTGTCCCAACTTTTTTGGAATCGGGTTTTTGTTAGGCTAACGATTAATCGAAATCGAATCGCAATCGCGATGTGAGACGTTGCGATTTGCTAATCGCAAGAGGCTGCGATGTGGAAGCGATGTGAAAAATAGGAAACGCGTCTGTTCCAAGCCCGCTTTGAGTGGCATTCTTGCTAACCAACTGAGTGAGCGACCTCCAGTTATGCCTAATCAGCACTGCCCCAGCCAACTGCTAAACGTCCGTCATTAAAAAAAAAACATACAGAAGGCAGGAGAGAGACAGTGTGTGTTATTATGGCATCTGCAGAGTCAGATCGATCATTAGGCAAATAAATACTAAAGAACCGTCCAATTCAGAAGACCGCACACACAGCCTGTGTCATACTCGCGCGACTCTTCCCCGCGTTGTGCGTCTCGCGGACGAGCCGTTTAAACTTGACGCGCACACACAGCCTGTCATACTCGCGCGTCTCTGCCCCGCGTTGCGCGTCTCGCGGACGAGCCGTTTAAACTTGACGCGCATACACAGCCTGTTCGTAATGACGTTTATAGTACTCTGAGTCCGGCTCGGGCATCTGGCAATATGGACGAGGCTTGACGCACGTGCGCACCCTGTGTAAACTCACGCCTAGCTCCGCGTTTCAAACAAATGTAAATTCTATCTAACTGTTTTGCTAATTTCACTTGGATGAAATTAAACATTCAGCACATTTTTTACTTGTTTTAAAAAATCCCACATACTTAAAAAATAATAAATCAGCCTATGTAAACTATGAACTATTTTAATAATTCACTAACACAATAGAAAATGTTATGGATTTAAGGGTTACAATGGGAGTTGTATTTGTTTTAATGGAAACTATAATAGTGTACACTGGTATTTGGATTCTATTGGTGTGATGTAATCTGGAAGTTGGGAACCAATTGAACAACAGTAAGCCCGATTTGAATAATGCCCAAAGCACACTACAAAAATTAATTTTGCAATGGTTTTAATGGAAACAATTAAATGTTTTTTTGTTGTTGTTTTCTTTCAGGGTAACTATACCCATACTGTGCTCCACACAACAATATTGAATTGAAGCTTGAATGAGAAAAGTTAAAATCGCAAATCAAATCGCAATCGCAATGTCTGTCAAAAATATCGCAATTAGATATTTTCCCCAAATCGCACAGCCCTAGTTTGTACTTTCACGATTAAAGTTTATTGTTTGAATGATGCTGGTTCCCGCCTCCTTCCTTCCGTTTTATTGCGCTTTGCTACACCGCCCAACTGTATTTATTAATTAAAGGCTTGTCCAAAAAGGTGTGTCTTTAGTTGTTTTTTAAAAGAGTCTACAGAGCCCACTGATCTCAGTATTAGAGGGAGAGAGTTCCATAGCCTTGGAGCCACAGCACAGAAGGCACGGTCACCTTTCGTCTTAAGACGTGTTCTAGGGATAGTTAGAAGGTCCCGGTCAGAGGACCTTAAAAACCAACCAGGAGAATGTACATATAATAGATCCTGAATATAGGAAGGTGCCTGACCATGAAAGGCTCTATAAGTAATTACTAAAATTTTAAACTGCACTCTAAAAGCAATAGGGAGCCAATGAAGGTCCTTAAGAACAGGGGTAATGTGGGACCTCTTGCTAGAATTAGTCAAAAGTCTTGCAGCTGCATTCGTTACAACTTGTAGTCGTTCCAAAGACGATTTGTTCAAACAGAACATTGCAATAGTCCAAGCGAGATGAGATAAAGGCATGGACAAGCATCTCCATTTCTTTTTTTGAGACCACAGATCTAATCTGAGCAATGTTCCTGAGATGGAAAAAACATGAACGAACTACAAACTTTACATGACTGTTAAAACATGTAGCTCTGTCAAAGATGACACCCAGGTTTCTTATGTCACTGCGGTCAGACCGTACTAAGCCCCTCATAAACTGCTTAATCTTAAGAGTAATATTATTAGGGGCAAAAATCAACAACTCAGTTTTATCATTATTAAGTTGAAGAAAATTGTCTGCCATCCATTTGTTAATGGTGGCTAGACAGTTCTGCAGAAGTTTTTAGTCATTCATAGTGTTTTAAACTAAGTCTAAATGTTTGCCTCTTTCTCGATAGTTTTTTTTAGCCTGAATTAGATTTAATTACATCAGAAGAATATCTATTACCTGTTTATTTCAGTATGATAATTACAAATCGTCGCTGTCGGGCGGAAACCTCCTATGTCTAAATTTGGTCAATTTCATATTTTTCACAAATCAATGCTATTGGTCAGTCCCCATGTGGGTCTGTTATTTTTACAAATAATTAACCAATCTAAAGTGTTGAAAATAGCTTGAGAGCAAATCTCTTAACTCCATTGGACACTTCAACTGTCTGAGAAGTCTCTTAACTCCACCTCTTCTTCACTCCGCGGGAGCCTCTCGACATTACGTCTCCTGATTGAAAGTGTTTTAGACAATAACGAGTAAAAATAGTTAGGTTAGATATGTAGCGAGGAAGGCGGGACGAGAGCCGTGGGGCAGGAAGGCGGGGCCGGTGGCGTGAGTGATAATGAGTATCAGCTGTACGCGCACCGGTCCCGCATGCCTCACGGGGAGCTAGGGAGCATAAGAGGACGAGCGACGGGACTGCCGAGGAGAGAGGACCGGGCCCGGAAATGTAACAAAGTTCAATGTAGGGAAGGAAGGAGGCGGGAACCGGCAAACATTTAAACAATAAACTTTAATCAAAAATAAACAAACAATAACACGGAAGTAAAAGGCCGGCAGCCACCTCACGGTCGACTGCCGGCCACACAAACATAAATAAAACTTAAAATTTCCGGGCCCGGTCCTCTCTCGCCGTATTCTCCTGCCGTTCGTCCTTTTATGCTTCCGCTCCTCCGTGAGAGATACGAGGCCGGAATGACGCCCAGCTGACACTCATTATCAATCGCGTCCCGGCCTCGCTTCTTCCTCCCACGGCTCTCGTCATGCCTCCCTCGTCACAATCACTTATAGTTCTTAAACCTTTAAAATAGAGTTTAGGAAGATGTATGTAACCACAGTTGTTAGCTTTGGTTAACTGTTGAAGCCTTTTCTCTTGTCAAGAGGCTCAACGCGACCGCCGACTTAATTTGCGTGCAGATTCATTTCCGCCTATATTAGACAGCCTGTTTAACGTTTTATTTTGGTATTGCATCACTCATAGCTCTAACGTTTAAAATAGAGTTTAGGAAGATATATGTAACCACAATCATTAGCTTTCATTAGCTCTTAAAGCCTCGTCTCTTGTCAAAAGGCTCAACGCGACTGCAGACTTTGATGAACACTGCTGGAAGCAGCGACGTCTGTGTCCGTACCATTCTGATCAATGACAGCGTAATCTCGTATCTCCCTGCTCCCAAGTCATAAACCTTGTATCTCCGATTAAACATGGTTTTGGGGAAATCTTGTGTTAATGTTGGTACACAACAGTATATGATAGCAATATAAGGTAACGATACAATTACTTTAACGATACAATGTTTAATAACTAAAAAAATATGCAGTTTTTTTAATTTCCTGAAAAATAATGGTTTTGGAGATGCGAGGATTCCGCCCGACAGAGACGATATATAAATGATTCTTAAAAAATAGCTAATAAAAATAACATTTCTCTAGGAAGTGTTATATCGCAAGAAATATCGCTATCGCAATATTCAACAACAAAACCGCATATTTTCTCAATATCGTGCAGCCCTAGTTCAAACTCACCGAGACAAAATAACAAAATCACAAAAACAATAACAACCTTCAAATGATTAGACGTAACTACCCTTTTAATACAGACATAAAGATAACTAACCTACAGACAGATATTCAAACATAACAACGTTTACTAAAAGGAAAATCTAGAGGTGTGTCCATAACTAAAAAGACAAGCTTCAATTTTCATTTAATGTGATTCACAGCGTGATTTACAGCCCGGTAAGAACACTCCCACAGCATTTTGTGAATTACACGATGCTATGGTTATAAGGTTAAATGTCAAGGGCATTCACATTGTTCCATAACAAATGAAGGCAATCTTAAGCATGCCGAAACATCTTTAAACAATGAGGTCCAGTTGCAAATCAATCAATTCTTACATTCTGGTAAAGACCTGGATGAATGACAAGCTAATACTGTGTTCAAACTAGGGGTGTCACAATATACCTGTATCAACAATAAGCGTGATATTAAAAATCATGTTTATCGATATTGCGTTCATTCTACACATCTGATAGTCTAAATAATTCAGCACCCATTAATGGGATACCTCAAACGAAAATTGAATCTTGAATTACTCCTCCCAAGTTGTTCCAAACCTGTATACATTTCTTTGTTCTGTTGAACTCAAAGAAAGATATTTGGAAAAATGTTAGCAACTGACATTTCTGGGACATCATTGACTACCCTAACAAGAAAAATTAAAACGATTCTCAAAGGTGTCCTAGAACTGTTTTCTTTCCTAAATTCTTCAAAATATCTCATTTTGTGTTCAACAGAACAAAGAAATGATACAATATTTTTTCCTACTATGGTAGTCAATGATGTCACAGAAATGTAATTTTTCCAAAATATCTTCCTTTATGTTCATCAGAACAAAGAAATTCATACAGTTTAGAAACAACTTGAGGGTGAGTAAATGATGACAGAATTTTTGGATGGAGTATCCCCTAAAAGTTTTACTTTAAGATTTACTAACTCTCCCTCTGTCCCGCTACACTCATACAGTATTTTGAGTGTGATGCATTGACCAAAAAACAAATGAAAAAAAACACAGCAGAAACAAAATTAAAGGTGATTTTGACTGATAGCATTGTTAAATTGTTGTCATGAATTCTTTTGACCACGATAATTGTGTAGTGAAAATCTGATATCATCACAGCCTTTGTTGTAACCACATGTGATACAGCGATTAGAAACAGTTTCTACCTTTGAAATTTCTTGTCTGACAGCTCCCCCTACACAGTGATCTCTTTTGATAGAAGTGCTGTGCATTATATTACTCATCAAGCATGGATAAGGATAGACTGATTAAAGAGGCTTAGAATCAGAAATTACATTAAAAGTTCCTCAAGTTTCACAAGGAAAGCCATAAAATGCATAGTGCAAAATGTCTAGTGCAGCATCACAGACGTTACAAGGGAAAATACAAGGGATGTGTGTGTGTGTGTGTGTGTGTATGTTCTTCAACAGGGTACATGGATTGAAAAACTGTTTTGATGGGCTGCGTTTTGTGATTGATTGTCTCATGCCATGTTCTTTTTTCACATTCAATGTGGACCAGTTGCTTGTCGCTGGAATTGTATCGCGTCTGGTTAGGACACAGTGTTACACTTATCTTCAGTTCACTGCCATACGTTCTGCACCCTCTTGTCTCCCTGTCTCTCTCTCTTTCCCTGTTAATACATATTTACTGGTGCCTCAAGATCCCATAGGAGTGCTGATCCAGACCTCAACCCCCACCGCAGGTACCAAGTAAGCAGTTCTGACTGATGGGGTGTTTAAAACAGGTTATGAGATCTTATGACAGCTTATGGCCACAGTTTCTGATGGCTCATCATAACTACCTGGAAATACCGACAAGGTTTAAATTGGACATTCTCGGCAAACCATTTTTAAACTGGGATCATTATGCTGGAGCACCTCAATACCATAAAGCAAATGATCCTTATGATGGAGCTGGTGTCTGTGTGTGTGAATGTGCTGGCACATTTAATTTACAACATAATAAAATGGGCTGTTGTTATTTCCAGAAAAGCATGAATTCTGTGTCGTTCTGTGCGAGTCTTTTTCTCCAATTTCTCTTTTGAGCACTAAACTCCACATACAAAAACAAAACCATCTCTCAAAACGCCACTCACACAGAATGCCTTTAACTCCCAGCCCAATCAGTCTAAACTGTAGTCTCTTTTCATTTCAAACAGTAATGATTATGCAAACAGTCATTGCCTTGTGGCCATCAACAATCAGCTTCCATCGCTATAGGTCTGCATGTGTAAATTGACTTGTATCAGTGCTGACTGCCAGTTAACGCTAAGTCTTATTGATTTATTAGCGAGGGTAGATGGAAATCACAAGGCTGTGGGCTGACATTGTGGCAAACACACAAATGAGTCAACGCACAAACATACACATTGGGTCGCCTCAAGTCCTCACAGCTGTTAGCTGTAGTCATATTGATGCCGGTTCAAGATCATTACTGCTTTTTCAAACCCCATACAATTTATCCTGCTAACCCAATAACACTTATGCTTAAAAGGTTAGAAGCTGTAGAAAGAGAAAACAGAAATTATATTAAAAACACACAGACGCAAGCATAGAAGACAAAAACAAGATGGAGGCTGTGGAATTAGATGCTGAGCGATGTCATGATTTCCTTTGAAAGACAAAGCTACTTGCATGTGCCAGACTTGGCTTTCAGATGGTATGCCTGAATATGAGTGGGCTTGATATAAATTGAAAACATGCTTCCAAAGTTTAAAAATAACCTGAACCAGCTGCCGTGGAGAATAGGTGTTGGCTGCATTAGCCGATGGCCAATGAAGACTATTGGCTGCAAACCAGACTGGCAGTGTCGACCTGCACAATACCATAAAGAGCCTAATACACATCATTACTCTACATTTGTCGCCCCCCACCAGGCAACAGATTCCCTTGATTCCTGATTTTAATGGTGATGGAAGAAGAGAGGATGCAGGCAGGGCCAGGGAAAGAGCAAGTGCAACATAGAATGCGAAGAAATGGCAAAACAAGCTAAGTATTCACAATGGAATTAACCAGAAGTGACCGGCAAAATGAACAATTTATAAGCCTTCAGAGAAACTGGAACAGGTTTAAAAGCCAGTAATTGAAGTACAGTTTTAAAGGGTGGTCTGACGCAAAAATGAAAAATCGTTATTTACTAACATTCATGTCTTAAATAGGCATTTGAAAATGTGAAGATGTGAAGAAAACACAAAAATGACCTTACTTAAAGGTGCAGTTTGTAACAATTTTGCAGTAAAATATCCAAAAACCAGTTAGTGTTATATATTTTGTTCAGCTGAGTACTTACAATATCTCAAATGTTCCCTACTTGTAAATCGTGAGAAAATCGCCATTCTAAACAGTGACACGGGGCTGTCAATGGTGTCATATCCGCGTTACCCTTTGTGACTGCCTTTACTGACATAGAAACCACATGACAACAGTGTCGTGGACAAATGTGGAAGTAGTGTCTAGCGTCTAGCAAGCCACTATCTTTTTTCGAGCAGTCACTTATTTATACACCACAATTATTCGCAACATTTATAAAACTTTACCTCATCCGCTAACATGATTTCTCGTTCCCGTCTGATTGATGGCCATCAGCGGTGGAGTTGAAGACAACAGATCCCATCATTCCACCTTCCTTCACAGCATCATCAAGCTACGCCATTGTTGTTGTTTTGATCGTTTTACAAACTGCACCTTTAAGATCCGTAAATATTCATACTTATCAAATACTTATTCTATTGGAGAATCTCAGGGTTACCTGGTTTTGGATTTTTTTACCTTCATCTTATATTTGTACCTTTTACTGGGGAAAAGAGAGAGAGGACATACCTTCTAGTCTTTCATTCATGTGCTTCTATCTAGAGGAAATGACATTAAATTATGGCAATGATGAGAGACTTGGATAAACCATTTCTTTTTGAAAAGGTTTTCCAGGTGGGTAACGTAGTTGGTAAATAAATAAGGCATATCACAAAGATCACAACGACATCTCATGTCCCTGCAGATAGAATGACCATTTGTGTTTTTTAGATTTGAAACAACGCAAGTGTAAATAAAAGATGAAAGAGTTTTGGGCGACCCATTCCCTTAAGCCACCATACAACTGATATTCACTGTCTGCTTTACTTAGAGCTGGACTCGCTGGCAGGTCAGGGAATGTTTGGGCTATTCCTTTGGCAGGTGTTAGAAGTCCTTTGTAAACGAGTGAGTACACGGGTACGTGCTCGGTGCTCAGCGTTCAAAAGGGTGTGAGAGCTCATCTGAGAATCAGTCAGCCCTTTCTAACACAGACTGCACACATTTATCATCTTGCTCATGCTGGAAGTCTACCTGACAGTTCATCGATGCAGACCAGGTAAACATGTGGTATGACTCATACACTCTTTCTACACGTCTAAGACAAGACTGCTGCCAGCAGCATGTACACGTGTGTGATGTGTGATTGATGAGAGAGAGATGAGAAAGATTGCAGATGAGAGGAAAAAGGGGAATGGGTAATTCGTGGTTTAGGTGCAGGGGGTGTGGCTTGTTGCTGAGAGGAGGGAGAGAACAACTCTCAGCGAGAATTAATCTCTCATTCAGCTATCCACTGCTCTACTGATTAACCCAATCAACCTGAACTGAAGTGCACATACGTGCACACACACACACACACACACACACGGGCACGCAAACAGATACACACCTTAGCCCAATCAAACAGAAATGTGATGGAAGCTAATCAGTGTCATCCAGGATAATGAGACACTCTGTAATTAACCAACTACCATAGCAAACGCACTAATTTCTCATTTGCCTTCTTGCTTTAAGATGTTTATTAGGAAAAAGGCGACCGAAAACAGTTGTGAGACCTGCACAAATGCTATGAGAGCACCATGGGCGTTTTGACACTAAGGATGATGGGATATGTTTGCATCAGCGATTACTTTGGCATTAAAAGTTTTTACTACTCTCGTTCATGGCACGCATGACAGTCTGTCATGTTTAGAGCCACTTACATCATTTTAAGTGTCTCATTTGTGTTAAAGACGGAGCGAGGCCAGACAAACACTGGGCCTCCTCCATGAAACTAAACAGCTGAAATGTCAGCAAGTTATATCGATGTTGCCGACACAAAGAGAGAGAGAAAAAGATCTCTTTAATGGAGAAAGCCATGATGGCCTTCCCTTAGCAAAAGTAATGGGACAGCTTAGATAGAGCAGACGCTGTGCATAGAATACAAATGGCCCATTTTCTTCACTTCCTCATATCAGTCGGAAAGACATCATCACGTTCGCATTGCCAAGATTCGGTCCCTGTGGCTTTGTTTACTAAAGCGCATAAAGTCCCTGTGTTAGCTGAGCTTCGCTCTTCTCCACTCCCACAGCCCAGATGCAATGCTTCATTAGGCCAAGAAATTAAAATCGCAGCTCGCCGCCGGGAAGACACCAGACGAGATGCCATTACATCAATAGTGCCACTGATAGATGATACGAAAGTACGACGTCTAATGAACTGCCATCTTTATGATGTGCCGGAAAAATAGAAAAAAAGCGTTATCGCTCATCGCATTATGAGGAACACATGCCATTCCACCACGCGTGAGAAACAGAATCAGACAACAGACGGCCTCTTCATTAGCCACCCAAAAAGAGAGCCACACAATTAGCAATAAAATGTGGTACAGGGAACAGGATACGGGCTTGTTGAACGGAGGCGTTGGTAGTGGAAAGGTTATTTATTGTTATTACAACATGCGGTGTTCACATCTAAAAACAAAAAAAAGACTTCAGGATATGAGACAGCGGATTAACAGCACAGTGCGAAGTGGGAAATGCATAATTTTGCCTTCAGCGAGAAGCGTTTTTGTTTATAAAGTCGAGCGTCTGTGTTTTTTTCTCACTACAAGATTGTTCTAATACCGCTTTATCACAAAACATAACACTTTAACAGCCCATAATGCGATTACATGTCACCATGTGTTAAACTCAGTGTTGAAAGACTATCAGCAGTCAGAACCACAAAAAGATGTTTAGCGATAATAATGAGACAAATGCTGGCGAGTAATGCACGTGTGTCGCAGTTACCAAACCCTGAACAATCATATACAGAATTTATGCAGGTATGATTTTACGTAACACATCAGTAAAAAAACATTGAAGTAGAATGTGCAGTTGGAGTGATTATAGAAAGATTTAAGCGGTAAGGGGAAATAACTGTTGTTGCTCACATAGTCTGGGACACAGCGTTTGAGAGTGTGTCCAGATATGAAGGTGACCTGCAAGCAGTAATTAATTTGCGAATTATTCCCATTACAATTAGTCCCAGAACAAGGACGGATGACGGACCCAGCAGGTTGTGGGGGACCGTAGAGTAAATGAGTATGTGAGTATGAGTGTGTTTATTACCCAACAGACAACAGAACACAAAACAAACTGTGAGATTCTTGCCCCAATAAACCTCTGGTACATAAGGTGTGCTCCTGAAAAATTCAGCATAAGACCGTGTCTACACTAGACCTGGTGCGATGCGACAATAGAGGGCATTAGAACCTATTATAACTGAAAATTGTGGATGCGATGCGACAATCCCATTAGAACAAGCCGCGTGTCGTGTCGCGTAGGCATGTTGTCAAATCCACATACTAAGATTTTAAAACAAAACACAAAAAGCAGTTTGTTTTTGCTTAATAAGTGTAGTCTGTCTATCGACACATTACTTAATTTACAAATATGAAAAAAACATTCAATTCAAGCTAATGCAAATTCACAATGCTAAAGCTAATTATGAAACACACCTGTGTTAAACCAGAAATACACAATTATTTATTCAGCAAAAGAGAGAATTACAAGAAATAATCTTTCAAATGGACACCTAATATCTATATTTTTAGAATCTATCATTAAATGTAAACTAAACTGAAAACACATAGAAAACATTTGCATTTAAGCATTTACCTATTATGCAAAGTGACATTTTTTTAATGCAAAGTACAAATGTAACAACCTAAAGAGGCAGTAACATAATCCTATTCACTAACATGTACGGGTCTTAACTAAAAATTTTAAGAGGTGAATGAGGTGGGGGGATCTAGTAAAATAGGTGCCAGAATCTGGACTTGACAGATCAGGACCCAATCATTCTCGCACAAAGTCTGCACGGCTCCTCGACTTACAAAATGAAGACAAAATAAATGTCAAAAGATTTCACTTGACAGACCAGCAGTGGTGGGAGAACATTAGCGTGGGCCGAGAAGCTTAAAGAAAGAGCTAATAACTCTGCAGAGACTGTGCCCTTAGAGAAAAGCACTGCAGATTTCTGCAAAATTATTATCACATATGACATTAACAGAACGCAACAAGCATTTCAACAAAAAACGGTCAAAGATAAAATACAAGCGAGTCAAATATTAAACATAAATACATAAGGTTGTTTCATGTAGTACCTGGATGTTGCCTTCAAAGAAAGTTGACAGGTTGCTCATCTATATCTGCAATAGTGCCAACTCACAGTCGATGATGCTAAATAGTAAAAACAACGCCACAATGATTTAAACAAATACCCTGAAAATTTTATCAGTCTATTGAGCGTTTCATCGGCTGCACGCACCTGGCCCGAAGTTACCTTCCGGTCTGTGTTTGTTAATCTGTCGGGCTTGTGGCTAATAATATAACTATTTATTACACGGCTCGTTGGAATGCTTGATTCTGATTGGCCAGTCGTGACATTTGCAGGTTCGTTATTCCCAGAACTAATAACACATGGTGACCCAGACGCAACAAATCATTTTGACAGGTTTTTTTGACAAATTAAATATAATATGTCTTTTAATAACATATATGACATTATATTTACAAATGATTAAACTAAATTGAATGTTCGTGACATTTGAACATCATTTCTTACCTTAAAACCGAAAGTAAACAGCTTTTCCTCGCGGAAGGTCTGCATTCAGTAAAAATGAGCTAATAAAATATTTCAAATTCACATTTCATGTCCAGTTTTTTCTCATGTGGCAAGTAGCCGTGTAACTCCGCTTCGCGTCGGGTCCTGATCGCACTGTCTGGGTTTATTTCTGCAATAACAACCGGCTGCCTGTACATTATTCCTTCCATATATGATATTTAATTTATATTAATATTTTATTGTATGTAGTTCATTTTATTAAATAAACAATTTGTTGGATAGATCGTGGATCATGGAACTTTGTCGCATTTAAGTTTAGCCATGAAACGGCTCTTCTACTGGTAACCAAAACTATACTGGCTAGACATACTTTTAACTTGCTAGCTAATGTAATTTACTTGTTATTTCCTTTGCATGTTATCAGAAATAATCTGCAGGGACTCTATTCTTGGTGGATGTGTACTGGAAATTAAGTTTGGGCCATAAAAGCGCGAATGTGGAGTAACGTTTGTTTATATTGTTCCTTTGAAACATCTTTGAAACGTCTATAGACCTATTCGGATGAAGTTAACAAGGCTGGTTTAACGCGGGTCTAGAAGGACTTCCTGTTACAGTTTTACAAACGTTTGAACAAAATACAACTAACAAAATATTTATAACCGATTTAAGTAAGAAAAATACTAACAGTAAATAAATATAAACTGAAACCGGAGATGCTTCTGGAGCAGAGTTTACATATTGCAAAGTGATCTATAGTGCTATCAATACTTGAGGCAGGCCTACCTGATGGTTGTGGGGGGTCATAATTTTTGTAATTGTATTAGATGAAATGACAGAAAGGATACATTTAATTTTTGCGATAATTATTCATAAGTAAATATTTTGGATAAATTGTAGATAATTGTTGAGTTTTGTCCTAAACAGCGACATCATTCTCAATCATTTTGCGAAAATATGAAGCATTTATTTAGATTCTGCAAGAGTCTACTAATGACTCAGAGTAGCAGCGCACATGTTGAACAGGTGGTGTTGTGACATGAGGGGATGGGGATAAGAGCTGTCTGACAGGAAAAAGCTGAAGGCCTTGTTTTCTGGCACCTGCTGCTATTGTACTGTTAAGATTGTTTAGTGGCCCGTATGGAGCAATAGATAATGACCAATCTAACCTCTTCAGAATACAGTGATGGCTCAGCACAGGAGACATCTTCACATGAACGTCAGGGAAAAGTTGCATTCAGGAGCTTTGCCCACATTTTAGAGTTTGAAGAAAGAGACATTTTTAAAAAAAAGTTCAGTTGAAGTTACATCTGCACTTTTACTGATCGATACTGTTCAACAATCTGCTTCAAAAACCAACACTGAGGTGCATTTCACACTCAAAACATACATAGACGAGAGACACAAACACACAGTGCTGGCAATACTGTGAGAGAAAGCTCAGGGTGCAAGCTGTGAGAGTGAGGTTGTGTAAATGAAGAGCATATTTCCAAAATGAGATAACTCTGCACAGTAAAAAGAAAAAGTGCCTCAAATATCCTGTTGTGAACCTTAAACTGTATTTGAAGTGCTCCAAAGCTCTTTTTCTCAATAAAAGGGTTATGGTGGAACCATCTATAGTCTTTGTGGTTCTTCCAGGAACCTAGAAGATTCTTGAATAACCCCACATTCAGTTGTAAAGTTCTGGAGTCACCTTTTCACTACACTGGGACCTCAAAGTGCTTTTCGGGTTATTGAAGGAACTCAAATTCTAAAAAAATGGTTCTTGTAAGATCTGTAAACTTGTAAGTGGTTCCTGGAGAATCTCTCTTGTACAAGACAGTATCTAGAGGAACCCCACAAAATTCTGCAAGAAATAGGGATTTTAGTGTCTGATCATTTTGATGTTTTATGAGAATAAGAATAGTCCAAAGTTTGGTTTTTGGCCCCTGCTCAGTGAACACACATTTTAAAATCATGCACATGATTAGAAAAGGCTAAATGTTATTTAGAAAAATTTCAGCAAGCTTTTTGATTATTTTATATTTCTTACTATTTGTATTATATGATTAATTATATTAATATATTATAAATAAACATTTTTATTCTATAAGTAGATCCTAAGTCACTGAAATCTTTTGAAAATGTAAACGTTGTTGTGATTTCCATCCAAACAAACGGCAGCTGCTCTGTGTTTATTGTGCAGTCTCGCCCTCCACAGTACTGTGGCGCTGTTGGCCCAATGTCGCAGCGTCAAGGCATGTGCTATGTGGCGCTTTCGTTAGAATGTGTGTTTAACTTATTCCAGCTCTGCGCAGACAGATCACCTAATGACAAAAAGCATACGGACTTAGAATAACATCTCTAAAGCATACAGAGAAGTCAGATCACAAAAAGCTCTCACTGTGCTTTGATGTCGCCGATCCATCTGCGATCAAACATCAGTGGCACGAGTGTTCACCGGTGGTGTTCCGCTCGCGCGACAGGCGGGAATTCAAAATAACGGATCGCAACAACCTCTCGACTGTCCCATTGGATGAAAGTAAAGTCAAAATATATAAATAACTTAAATATACTAACTATATACTATTTATATAAATGTATACTCTGACACGTCTAATTGTATGGCCGCTTTTGGCTGTTTAGACCATTTATTTACACGGTGTAAAAATGTAAATGAAAATGTAAAAATACTCATTGACAATGGAAAATCTGAATAAAGTGGATTATTACAGTTGTTGCTATAAATAGCCTATTGCACTCCTTAACCATAGACCAAAACAGTGACTTCCATGCATTGTAATATATTGTTTATTGTTACATTTGTAAACCAATTTGTGATGTGCTAAATGATTAAATTTAATGTTTTATGAGACGTTATCTAAATCCCTCTTTTTGGTCTCCATGTCTTATTCCCAGGGACACCCAAGGCCAACAGACCCAGCCCACCCTGATGCTCATCCTTGCACTGCCAGCCAACTGCAAGGCCAACAGGCGCAGCTCCTGTTCTCTTTTTGCCATAAATACGTATCTACTTTAGCAATGCAAAATTGTGAAATGTACTATAGAAATAATTTTTACTTTGACTACATGGGTCCTCACACCACCTGGTAATAGCAGGAAACCCATTTGGAGAGAACAGCATTGTTTTCCTCTAGCTCGCAAGGATTTGCTTTTTGGCAAATTACAACTTTACCATGGGTGTAGGCCTTGCTATGAGAGACCACTTTTTTGCTGGACTTTTTTACAATTGTACATTTGTACAAAGTACCTGAAATATTTCTGTATGTACAGAATATTTAAAATTAAGGCAAATTATTTGGTTAGTTTTGTTAAGATAAAGACTTTTCATTTATAACAATATCACCAACACAATATTAATTATACATGTGATTTCATGAATTTAGGATGGTAATGTTCAATATTGACCATTCTGTAAATATTTATTCAATGTAAATTGTTGTTGTTTGTCAATAAACTGTTGTATTTGATTTAGTATTTCTGCTTATTAAAATATTGTGAATAGCAAATATAAACTGTGAAATGGTGCCTTGAAGCACCCAAGATGGTTCCAGACCATTTTAATAAAAGGGATCCCCAAGAAGCCTTGAGGGTTCCTCAGAGAACCGCCCTTCATTAAGCGGTGCCTTGAGTTTCCCCTGAGGGTTCCGCCGGCGTGGCAATGTGAAGAACCCCAAATGGTTCCTCAAAGTACCTTTAATTTTTACAGTGTGTTTTTAAAATTGTTGAAAAATCATGTTTTTTTATTGTGCATTCCAATTAATATCAATCAAACTGCAGTTGGTTTGTTTTAATTTAAGCCATAATAACTAAAAACATGCGAACTTAATTAAAAACATGATTTTTGAACAATCAAAAAACGGAGTTCTCTCATTTTGGAAACAAACTCTTCAAATATTATGTATACTCCTGTGAGGAAAAAAACTAACTAAATAAATAGCCTGACACACTCAGCTGATGCTGGCAAGCTGGGAACAAAGTTGATATTACAGAGTACATGAAAATGAAATGAAAAAGCGTGAGATGCCCCTGGCTGGCTGAGAGAGAGCTGTTCAACCTACGAGGGGCATCCCTCCGTCACGACTCTGTTGAAATTCAATACACAGGTACACCGGCGCTCACTTCCAGCACCTCAGACAATCCATTGCCTCTCTCTCCATCATTTCCTCCCCATTTCTTTCTGGATGTTTTATAGATGTCCCTCTTTGCTGCATTGCAGCTTAAGGGATAGTTTAATTCCGTAGTGATTCAAAAGTCTTTAGCCTCTCATTCTTTCTGAGCCCTATAACAATGTTTACAACCAAGCACCAATTTAAATCCGAGCAGCTACACACACTAAACTTGATATACTGTTGATGCACACCTTTCGTTACTATGTACGACAAAACCCAAGCAAACCGCAACAAAGTTTCTGAATTTTCTACAATATTGGGGAGATAATTGCTGAAAAATGTCTTCAAAGTTACACACTATAAAACACCTATAGACCGTTTCAATGGACACACGCGCCTGGGGCCTCATTTAAAACCATTGCGTACACACAAAACATGTCCTGAAAGATGCGTACGCCACTTCCTAATCAAAAGATGGGATTTACAAAAACAAACTTGACGGGAAAATTTGCGTACCTGCACGCAAACTCTGACCCAAGCGTACGCACATTCTGGAGACCAGGGGAATTGGCGACACAAACGGCAAGATAGGGAACTCAAGTCATTGCAGAAAGTAAATGTTAGAAGAATAATTATAAGTATTAATGCCTCACACACATTTAATCTCCATATCCTACGTTAGAGCCACGTTATCATGAAGATTAAATCCAGCAGTGTTATTTGCGTTTGTATTGAGTGATAATTGTTTCATAAACACCTTCTTGTAAAATCTAACTGAAATCTTCAATCAAAATATTTAAGAAGCGCAGTCACACCATCAAATCCACTATGGGACCATGCATAGCCTACTGTACGCCGCCTTTACTGGTGTGAGTAAAGAAATACAGGCAGAAGAATTTTAAACTCCGTTTTCTCTTTTATACACATTTGATTAAATATTTCGCTCTTAATAATGGAGTTAAGCACTAAAGTTACGTCTAAAAGTTGTACAAAAAGTATAGCCTACCTATATTTCTAGTGCATACACTGCCTTGAAACACTTTCCTGTGGCATGTTGCGAGTTTTAATGTTTTAATAACAGCAAGGAGTGCGAGGCGCATTATAATTTCTCCAATTGCAGAACTTGTGCCGAACATGTCTAGTGAGAACAATTATTAACTGTTAATATTATCGTGGACACAGTTTACCATTGAAAAAAGACACTGAAAAGCCTCCTTTGACGAAGCAAGGCAAATTTTGTGTGGGTGATGCTATTTTCACACTTGCTATCCCTAATCACTCTAATGAGCACAATGTTACGTGTGTTTACACTGTCAATATTAAGCAGATGAGCTGGAAAAGAAAACAGAGAGAATGAGCTCTTTCAACAGACTGATGGAAACACTGATGAATTGTGTGTGTGTGTGAGAGAGCACTTGCACGTGTAAGTATTTGTGTGATTAGCACACACACATCCACTCATGCACACAAACGGGCTTACAAACAGAAAGATCCCTGGGCCAATTAAATCACACACTGCTGTTATTTGACTACAATTCAAGCAGTCCCTTTATTCAATCTCTTTCTTTTCTAAACTGTTTGTTTTCTCTCTGTCTTGTCATTCCAACACACTGCGTGTGTTGTCTATATCAGACGTGTTCATTAGCGATGCAGAAAAAGCGCTGTCAAACCCATGCAGCTTGTTTATTTAACTCGACGAAGAATGGGAGAAAAGAGAATCAAAAAAAGAGGTAGGAAGAGAAAATGATGGACAGATAAGAAAATAATGAAAGAGGCAAATTCTTCTTTCCTTTCATTGAAGCTGATGGTGACGACTAGCGCCAGTGGCAGGCGGACAAAAGCTGACACGTGTTCTCCGCCCTTTACATTCCCGCCCTCTCCCCGACTACGTCCATCTTTGTTCCCTTTCTCTCTAGACCCAAAGCCTGTGACAGGCAGACAGAGCCAGACATGTGGCTTGGGAGTCTATGTGTGAGTGCAGGGATCGACATTAACGCTTGTCCGGGACAAGTGAATGTTTTGTATGGGCAAGTGAGAGAGAATTTTACTTGCCCGACCGGACAAGTAACTTGAAAAAAAAAACAGTGCGACATATGTAGGATAATAAGAATGAATATGTGCATTAGACAGAGCTGCGTGTTTGTGCTTGTTTGTGTGACAATAATCAATGGCACACCGCACTGAGTCCACGCGGACGCGGAATCCTGTTATTTAAATGTCATCTGGCTGTTCTGCGTCTGAGTGAATTATGTGCACAGTTTAACATACAACACGAGTGATGGTCGAGTATGGAGTTTAAATGGACCCTAAACTCACGCGCATGGAATCCGCACGCGCGATGCAAACGCGCATAATGATAACCACGCGCGGAAAGCTGCTCCGCGAGGGCGCATTTAAACTCCACGAGCGAGCAGAACAGTATCCGCAAGCGGAAAAGAATCCTCGCGCGGGCGCATTTCTGCTCCGCGAGCAAAAACTCAGTCCGCGAGCAGAGGCTTTGACGAGCGCGCGCGATTCTCTCTATGCTCTCGCAACTGCTCAACACTTGCTCGCTCGTTGAGTTGACTTCTGAGACTTTGGAGGCGGGACAATGCATGTTAAAAGTTACCAATCAAATGAGGTCTCCGCGCATTTGATTGGTAACTTTTAACATGCACTCACCTACATGCAGTCACCTACAGATTACGTTTTACTACCGAATGATTAGTGTATTACCTTGCCTTAGCTATGCGTTAGTGTTTTAACAAGTGACATTTTGATTTCTTACATCTGTCAACAAAAATTATGCTATATAATATAGCAGTTAAACTTACATGTCATGTATGACCTATTTAAAACATACTATAATAATATAATTAAATGTCTCCTGTAGTCATTAAATTTGAGTTATCTAATATCTGTTTACTGGCATAGCCCGTTTTAATATTTTCAAAACAAATAAAGCAAAACAAATAAATTATTTAAATTAAATTTTAGAGAGTACATCATATTGTAATTTATAATAACTTGTGCTTTGAGTTATACTGTTGTAGCCATTTATTAATTCTCATTTTATAACAATTTCATGAAAATTATTAACAATACAAAAGCAATTATGAATACACATACCAAACTATTTATTTCTAACTTCCTGTCAAGATGCCAAATATGTAAATCCAAAGCCAAGGGCATACATAACACTGTAACCCAAGTTTAAAAACGGAAAAAAGTATTGTGTTATGCCAAATTAAGACGTCTGTACAACGGGTAAGATACATGTCGGAGACTGTAGGTGAGTGCATGTTAAAAGTGACCAATCAAAGGATCGGAGAAGTCTGCCATTGTCCCGCCTCCAAAGTCTAAGAAGTCAACTCAACGAGCGAGCAAGTGTTGAGCAGTTGCGAGAGCATAGAGAGAATCGCGCGCGCTCGTCAAAGCCTCTGCTCGAAGACTGAGTTTTTGCGCAAGGATTCTTTTCCGCTTGCGGATACTGTTCTGCTCGCTCGCGAAGTTTAAATGCGCCCTCGCGGAGCAGCTTTCCGCGCGTGGTTATCATTAAGCGCGTTTGCATAGCGCGTGCGCGCGCGGATTCCATGCGCGTGAGTTTTGGGCCCATTTACACTCCATAGTCGAGTATTTATCTGTGTCTGCTCTGTATGAGGACACGAACTTCATCTGCAGAGTTGCTCTGAGAGTTTATTTTACGAGCGTTTTACTGTTTGAGTGAAGCTATCTGCAAACAAGCGTCTTACCAAAGACCCGTCAAAATAAAAGTCCCGTTAAATTGAACATTCAGACAAAAAATACTGTAGTGTACTATAGTATTTGCTATTAAAAATTGAAGTGCCCTTGTAGTAAATTGATAAACACTGTATACTATAGTAAAGTTCAAAAACAATATAGTAGGAATTTTACTGCAGTTTACTATAGTAAACACTACAGTATACTACAGTAATTTATGTGGACAAATATACCACTATTGTATAGTAAAAAAGGAAAAACACAGAACTTAGAAATATTAAAACAAATTTAGGTAATCTAAAAATGATAAGGCCCTAATTTATCCATCTGTATGTAACATTAATGTCTTTTGTCAGTTATCTGCCTATTCATAATGAACACACTTGCACATTTCTGCCTGTGCTACCAAACTTTAAACCTCTCTAGCACCAGTGCTATGTGCAAAAAAAGTTAATTTACAGCCTTAACACTAATAATAATTACTGCTTGCCTTTGTTTTATAGCAGTCACGGAGAGTAGGCCTATAACCAAATTCAGGCGGCCAAAGCGGACACTAATTAAAATGCTTAGAAGCAAACTTGACCAATCTAAATCCGAAACAATTATATTGATTATATTATATTATAATTCAAATGAAATATCATTTTTTTTATCTTTGGACAAGTAATTTTTGTAGTCGGACAAGTGAATGTCAAATTTACTTGTCTGAAGGACAACCACATGACAATGCTTAATGTCAAGCCCTGGAGTGTCTATGATAACCCCTGCCTTCCATTGTGAGACTGACATTCAGTTAAGAGCAGACGCTGCAGGCTTGAATATGACTAAATAAACATATGACACTGTTATTATATGCTGCTTTTATAATAAGTTCTGTCTCTTCATCTTTCTGTATCTAAATGTGAGATGTATAGGAATTTTGACAAGCAGCTTTCGTCAGGTTGTATGCATACTTGATCTATCATTTCCCACTGACACAGCAGGTCACATGAAAACAAATGGACGGATGGATTGAATGAGAGGTGTGGCAGAGTAATAATGGCGAGCCTATGTACCTCTGTCCCTCCAGGCTTGGCCAAGTAAATGGCACTCTTCTGACATGCGTCATCCAAACAGACCGGCAACAGGTGGTCTTGGGCGCCGTCACCATCTGAGGAAAAAAAAAAGAGATTGGGTGAGGGGGCTTGCAGAGCTTTGCTAAGCTTAACTGGTACAGCATGGTGCTAGCACACACATTAAATGTACTGTAAACAATCTAAATAACACTGTCGACAAAAGTCATGAGCATAAATGTAAAGAAAGAGAGGTGGGTGGAAGCTCCACGGTGTTCCTTTTGCTATTCTGATGAGAAATTCAGCATAAGGAACTTCATGTGATCTCGAGCAAGTGTAATGAAGTGTGTGGCAGCCCGGTGAGTAGCAGTTTGTCCTGGTGTCAGAGTCCTGTGCCCGAGTCTTCATTCTCTTGTTTTTATTTTGCAACACAAAGCGTTGATAATGACCCTAGAAAAGAATGAAATAAATCCGGAAGAACAAAAAACAAAGAGGGGACAGTAAGGATAAAAGAGATAGAGAACCGGAGGGTGAGTAACAGTGAGATACAAAACAGAAGATATGTGGTGATAGTAGATGACACCTGCATTGACATTTATAGTATCTGGCATGTGGCAAATAACCATGTAGATCAGCCCAAAAACGTAACTGAAAATAATTTAATAAAGTAATAAAAAAGGAATAAAGTAAAAAACTGAAAATAATTTTGAAATGGTCACTTTTCTGCAGCTAAAGATCCATTTTTTAATGTATTTTTATTTGTATTATAAATTTTGTTAAGGAATATATATTATATATATATATAATACAGCATGTAGACAGCTTTAATGCTAACTGAAAAAGACAAAAACACTCTAATTTGGATTTTAATACAGCCAATCTTAGCGGGAGGCCAGACTGAACGTAACTGTGTGTGTCTGTGTGAGAATCCAAAAATGTGTAACTGCACTGCAGATAGTGCGATGAACCGGTCGCTTATTGTCACTAATGACTACTGGTTCCTGCATACAGTACACTCGCAAAGTCTCACAGCACTAGAAGCAAGAGTACAACAAAAGTCCTCAACGACACGGTGCTTGTGTATGTCACGATGACTGGAAGTTAAATGCCACATCACATTACATGTGACACTAGCATCAAGCTTGAAATTTTTTTGAGGAATAAGTCTCTGCTTGCGCTATGTTCCTGACAGACAAAAGCACCCTAGCGTTGAATATCATTCGGTTAATGAATAATGCATTTGGCTGTCACATTTAAAAAAAGAAAAGAGTAATTACCATTCTGATTAAGCAGATGGAGAATTTTGTCTAGCATATGTTGTGCATTCATAATGACACGTCCATGTCAGGAGTGACTACATTCTGATGGTGCACACTCATGAATTATTACAGTTTTGTACTGTAAATCTGCTGGCGGCTGTGACTTTGGCAGTTAGGAAGTGGTCACACCTTCGATGAACATTTAATTAATAAATGAGTGCTTTTAACTATGCCAAAACAAGCTGAATGTGGCACCTCTGGAATTGAATATAAAACAGACTTTGACTCTTCTGAGAGTTGTATAACACATACAGTATATAATATTCTATAACTGTTACTTAGTCAACCCTACAAAAAAGTTGCGTACGTCTTTTAGGCTAACCAATGATAAAAAGTACATGAACACAGCAGCTACAGTTCAGCAGGTTTGGCAATAGGTAATACTAAAAATAAATACAATCGACAGATTCAACACTGTGGCTCGGTGCAAAACACTGCAGTATTTGTTTGAGCATAAGCAACCATGAGCAATAGTAACACTGACTCAACCAATGGTGCAGGTTTGGGGCGGAGCTGTCTGTCATCATTAGAAGGTCATTATTTTTGTAGTTATTTTTGCAATTTTGTAACGGTTAACACTCTTCACCTTCAACTGGGCACATTACGGTGCGTCCGATTGAAACCGGACCACGAGTCTCAGCTTCAACCGTTATCTTGGAGTGTTTGAAGCAGAGAGGAATGGGTGGAGAATACTAACGGAGAGAGAGAGAGAGAGAGAGAGAGAGAGAGAGAGAGAGAGAGAGAGAGAGAGAGAGAGGTAAAGGAGCCAAGGAGAGGAAGGTCACTGGGATGTATCTTTGATCTGCCACTTAGGTGCCGTATGGAGAAGAGCGCCACGGCATAACTGACAGGCAGAAGTGTGATCAGAATAACATCCATTTCCAACCAAACAAGCCCTCCCTTTTTCTTCTTCCTACTCTTTCTCTCACCTCCTCCCCCATCTTTCCCCTTTCCCACCTTCCTCCCACATACTCTCGCGTTCCTTTCGTTTTCTGTCATTTGAAATGCGGCTTTGAAGCATCGTGCAGTCATGATTTCTATAAATGTTGCAGGTCACTTCAGAGGCGCGTCGCTACTCGCAGGTGCTGTGAATAACATGTTTATTTTCATAGAAATTAGCAGGTGTTGATGTGCTGCAGAGGTTTACTGTGAAAAAGAAATCAAGGGTTGTGGACTCTGATAAGCAAATAATACAATTAAAAGTGGGAGGAAAAAATATTTAAAATTATTCTGATGTTTACACCAATAATCGGTAACTAATCAAATGAATATTTTAGAGCAATTAAAAACAGATCAAATAATTACTGTTGAAAGAAAACCCACAAAGAGCTAAGAAAATAATTACACAGAGCCAAGATGAAAATGTTCAGGCTATTTTTTATATTTAGTGTGTATATCTATATACATTCATACACATATACAGCCACGGAAAAAAGAGGCCATTTGAAATTTATTTTCAGTTTTTCTGAATTTACTATGAGTTTAATCATCCTCATATGTACTAATTGGCTTCGTACTCTGTCTCCTCTCCACCAATAAGCTGGTGTGTGGTGGGCGTTCTGGTGCAATATGGCTGCCGTTGCATCATCCAGGTGGATGCTGCACATTGGTGGTGGTTGAGGAGATTCCCCCCTTCCATGTAAAGCAATTTGAGTACCCAGAAAAGCGACACGTATATAAATGTAACAAATTATTTGGGTAAAATTATCGTTTTTGTTTAATTCTGTGAACTACTGACAGTATTTTTCCCAAATTTCAAATTAAAATATTGTTTCTATTTGCATTTATTTGCAGAAAATGAAAACTGGAGAAACAGGTCAATATAAAAGAAAAGATGCTCTGTATTTTTTCAGACCTCAAACACTGCAAAGAAATCAAGTTCATATTCACTTTAAGCAATTCAAAATTTGTACATGCATTGAGGAACATTTAGGAAAAGTTCAAAATTATTTTTTTATGTCATAACCTCGATTTTTATCCCATGCTGTCAGTCTTTCAAATTGTGAGGTTTGATTTTGTTGAAATTCAACAGACACTGGACTGGAATGGCCACAATACAAGAAATGTTAATTAAATGAATAATTTTTCCATGGCTGAATATATGAATACACACACGTCACACACATTTGTGACATAATTCAGACTATTGTTCACTTTTTGTACTGTTCATATATACATACATATATATATACACATTATATATAAAAAAGTCCAGAACCCTGCCTATTTCCACAACTGACTTAATGTCCTCACTATGGCTAAGCCTTGCACCACATAACGTATCTATATATAAAACAACTGTGAACCCTGTGCCATTAATGCCCACTCAATCCAGCTGAAGGTATAATGTCAGCAAGTGTCCTTGGCTTCAGAGGAAGCCCTTCGCTTCCCATTACCACCCACTTAATGGAAGCGGCGTTGCTATGATTCACCTGTATTGTGCTGTGTGTGAATGCGGTTGAAGCCGGTGTTTATCTGTCTTCACACCCATTGCCCATCCACTGCAGCGCTCTCCTCTGTCAAAGACAATCAGCATCACGGAGCCGTAGCTTGTTCCTCACACAAAATCATCTCATAATGACTCTACAGGCTCCGGAGCTCACACGCTACCACAGCTAATTGGTGCAGACAGTTTGAAGACTGTGAACAGGCATGTACTGGATGGTGGCAAAGTGCATGTGTGGTTAGGGGAGTTAAAAGCTTGGGAGGAAGCTAAAATCAGGTGATGAACAGGAGAGGGAAACCAAAAATGGTGAGACGGAGGGAGGAGAGCGATAAATGCTGATCGCTGGGGATCAGTGGAGCATGGGATCTTCACCCGTTACTCTGATCTTCACACTCGTGTCTCCAGAACAACCCCCTGAAACTAATCCAATAAAGTCTTTTCTGTTTGAGCGACAATATTAACTCATACCCGGGCTTGCATACATGTAGAATAGGGCTTCTATCGCATACACGACTTGTTTCATCCCCAACATCATTTATCATCCTAAATCACAGTCTACAGCTCATTCTCTCTCTCTCTTCGCTTGCTCGGCCATCCTTTTCCATCTCTCACTTTGGATCCTTTTCCAGCACCCGCTCCTACTGTGACATCATTTTGGTAGAGCAGTAAAGGTCACAGGTGATGCATCTCAATGGTTTATGTCATAATCGCAATGCATCTTACAAAGGCCATACCTAAGCCGACCTTATCTTCTGTAAAGCAGAACACGGCCAAGTACACTTTCGGTTACAAACGGCATGCAGCAAACTATACACTCTTTTCCTGAATGAAAATAACAATGCTTGCAAAGCAGAACAAGATTTGTAGAAGTACATTAATTACATCTGCACTCCCTAACTTTGTCTGTCCTGTTGTGAATCAGGCAAAGGTAAAAAGACAGTTTGAATCTTGATTGTTTTTGTACTTGCTTAATAGGGCTGTTCAATGATTAATTGCAGAATAAAAGTTTGTGTTTACATGATATATAAACATAAACTTAAGTGCATCTTAATTTTGTATTTATAAACACAAACGCATGCATGTATATGTTTAAAAAATATAAAATTTTAAAATGAATAAATACTTAATATAATTTAAATTAAATTATATATATATATATATATATATGTACTTATTTATAATTAAAATTAAAATATATATGAATATATATATGTACATGCAAATATATCATAAATAAATGCATGAACGAACGAACGTGTATGTGTTTATAAATACAAAATAAATATGCACAGTGCACAGACATACAGTATAATGTTAACACAAACTTTTATTCTGAATGCGATTAATTGTTGAACAGCCCTATTGTTTAATAACTCATTTTTGTTTTATTTAAAAAAATATTTAGCATTAAAGGCTTTGGCTTTGCATAAATTAAAGACATTGTAAATTGCAAAACACTGCACAGGTGGCAATAAGTAAGATCAATCACAACTTATTATAAAATGAAATCCAAAAAGAAGACAATTTAGTACTGAAATAAATGTAGTATATAGTCGTGTTATTTCTAAAATAGAAACTTTTAAAAAATACACAACACACAAAGACTGAACTAATGCCTTGGTAATACAGTACTGCAACAATGGTGTGTTTTAGCCTCATAGACTTTTATCCCAACCGATCCCAATATGCATCAAACAGTATAATGACTGTCAGTCTAATACAGGCCTCCTTCCTGCTTAAAACTCAAAACCTTTGAAGCTCTTTGCTGTGAAAACACCATGATAGCATGAAGTGACATTTTCTATAATAACAAAATAATGAGATCAGAGGAAACAGATTAAAGAACAGAGACAAGGGCTCTTGTTTGGTCAGATGAGTTAGCTTTGAGTATAAAGGCCAAGCTCCTGAGACTCAACACAGTTAAATATTTTAGGTCATTTCACTTTCCTTATCAATCATTTATGCTATATGTGAGATTTCTCTGCTGGTGCCATTCCTGCTATCAGTGGGATGCTTTTGGAAAGGGGAAATTTGTATTGTTAATATTTAATAGGATCCCACAGGAGCATTTATTCAATTTGGCTCTGTGCATGTGTGTTCGTGCTGAAGTCTGTGAGTCTGTGTACATGTTCTGCATTTATCGCAGGTAAAGACTCAAGGTTACTTTTGGATTCCGAACTGCATTACAATTGAACATATTATGGACAAATTACCGAGATGTTTCTGAAATCCCGGAAAGCAAAGTTTGTGGTTCTATTAGCTTCCCAATAACACCATCTCGAAACAGAAAACACAGACGGACCGCACACAGAGATATGTTTCAACTCACCAAAGTCTACAAATGCAGATTGACCCACTTTCTTGGCTTCATCCGGTGCCTTTCCAGGCTGCATTTGAGTAAAATTTCCATCCTAATGAACAGAAAGATTTAACAGGATTAAAACATCTACTTTCATTTATTAAACACGTTTCCTTTCATGTTGAGCTTACAACTGTTAGAACTGTAAGAAAAAACATGTTCTTGTGTGCTGTTAAAACGCCACTAATAAAAGCAACATGGAGCTATCAATTTAGTGCAGAGCAGAGCTGCAGTCTAAATAAATGAGAGACGGGAGGCGAGTCAGACCTGTGATTGACAGGGTTGGGAAAGGGTTACTGCGCTTCTGTTCTACCTGATGGACATTACGAGACAATTCAGCAAGACAAACAATGTGTGGTCTGACAATCTGACCAGCATATTTTAAAGGCGAGTTCTCCAGTTGACAGGCCATGAGGTGGTGGGGAAGTGAGAGCAGAAGCTACTGACAGTGAGGTGGTAGGGACTGATGATGATTGACAGGTGGGCTTGCAGAGGTCAGAGAATGACGGCTAATTGAGCTTCGGAGAGGTCAGAGGGCAGGGTAAGGCTACTGTGCACATTGATTAGCCCACGTAAGCCAGGGCGCGGCGTGGCACAGATGATCAAAGTCCAGGAAAGCAGCTAAAACAGAAGCTTCAGAAAAGCTCATGAGAATCAGCCTACATGCTGATCACAGCCAAAAAACACAGCCCATCCACATCAACCTCTTCAAGAGCTCGTGCTGTACTAACGCTGGGAGGCAAACGACAAACAGACTGACTGCACAGCATATAATGAATAAGATAGCAGAGAAACACATACATTTAACTGGAAAGAGATATAACAAAGCCACATAACAATTGAAGGGTGAGTCATGAGTTACATCAGACACTCAGCACAGATAGAGAAGAGAGGTGAAGGTTGAAAAGTTGAAACAAAGAATGTCTTTTTTTAAAATCATTTTTGGCAGCTAATTTTATTTGTAATATTGCTTTGGCAATACTGTACTTAAAATATTCAAAGTACTTTGAAACTGAAATTGAAAGAGACATTGTGTCAGAAAGAGAATAAAAGAGACAAAACACTGTAGTACACCTCTGTGTATAGTATGTTTCAGATTAGGTAAATCCACTGCTAGGAATGCACATATTGATAACTGTTGAGTTGCTTTGGATATGTGTTTGCCAAATGCGTAAATACAAATGTAAGCTGCGCTATGAGCAGTGGCGGAGCTAGAGTTTTATATATGGGGTGGCCAGGGGGTGGCCAAGGCTACTTCAGGGGGTCCACAGACCATGACAGAAAATGTGTGTTTAACCCTGACTTGGCATCAAATTATAAAAAAATAAATCCTAGGATTGCTGATAAGAGGTACAAGTGATAATTTACTTCTAAATGTATGTAGATGAAATAAACAATAAAATATAAATAATGAAAATGTTGAAAACATAGCTTAACCCTGATAACTTGTTTAATTTAAACAGAAACAGAAACAAAGCAGCACCAGAGGTGTCTTTAAACTGATGTGGATCAGAGCAGCATATATCTGATAAAACATAAACTCATTCCATAGGACTGCAAGATTAAAAAAAATCATTGATGCTGATTATTGCCCTTGATGTTGTCATCTTGATTATTACTTTCTGAAATTAGGATACATGAACACTTGTCACACGCTTTACACGCTACAAAACAAGCTGAGAAGCGATTATGAATTATTGTATTGCTGTTTTATTGCTTTTTTGATTCTCTAAGGAACATAAAAAGCAGTTATTCAAACGGGAAATATTTAGAAAACAAACAAAGAACATCCAACATCACTAAAATCCTCAATGGCTTCAGGTAATACAGTAAAGAGTCTGACTAATGAATCTCTTTCTTACATCGTATCTGTACGCGGTTAATGATAAACTTTTTGAGCGTGACGCACTTCAGCACAGCTCTTCTTCACCGGTGAATCATTTAAACGCCTCAGATTGGTCAGAATATTCATACCCTGAACTTGATTGGCTATAATGGTCAAGCTGTAGCAGAGCAATAAAGGTGTCATCCACATTCGTTCATTTTCACCTAAATCTTATTTAGATTGCGACTGTCATAGCTAGTTTTTATTATGCATGGACTATTTTTCCTCTTTTGTCTTGAACTTGGAGAGCAGATTTGTTCAACTTGTTGTCATTTTTTCCAAAGCCTCTGTTAATTTACGACCCTGATGTAAACAATGCATGTTATGTTGGGAACCGATTTACTATCTGTTAATGGAGCCTAACATAAACTTACACAATGAAAAGTTGTTTAGGAATCCTAAAGCCTAAAACTTATTTCTTCCTTCTAAAGTTTGTATGAAGTACACCTGCTTAGAATGTTAAAAGAAATAGAGGATCTCTCCCAACAGTTTATATTTATCTAAGGTTAGAAAACTATGGGAAAACTTTACATTTACGCAACATTTAAAAGTGTAATGTTAGAAAGTAGGTAGATAACACTATAATGGTATGGTTCAACGAAAAAACGTACCTGGTTGGGTCGGACTTGAAATGGCTAGCAAGCAAGCGGGTACTTTTGAATATTCCATTTGTTTAGCAAATTGCAGCGGTCCATTTGCTTCTTTCTCTCTTTTGTCAGTCTTTAATAATAAATCTCTGATTTCACGCTGCACAATCCATCGCACAAGTTTTTTCCATTCTCATTCTCAACTAGACTCGCTTGAATTTCGTGTGCGGTGACGTCACGTGCAAGCATGGGCCCCGAACGTCAAAATAAAAGCGTTGTTCAACGAAAGGTGAAATCAGATGTCAATCAACATAAGTGGCTAATCAAATTTTGGGGTGGCACCCAGGGTAGCCAATTGGATGTCAGGAGTGTTCAGCGCCACCTTGGACCCCCTTGGCTCCGCCACTGGCTATGAGCAAGCTGCCCTCCAAAATCCCTCAGCATGTTTTTCTGTTACCCACCACAGCTCCAGCGTGTTTTCCTTAAAACTACATGTGACAGCCACATCTATGCTAATACTCGGCATTCAGTAAATCGCTCCATTACCTTCAGACTCGGCACAAAACACCTCAGTCTAATAGCCACAGCTCAACCAGATGCAGCGTTTCTTTTTGCAGCTTTCAAAACCAAGATGGCAGGGTGGTAATTGGTCTCATTATATGTGATAAGACTAACAGCTTTAAACCAAAGTTTGAGAGTGTAAAAATATACTGTCTCCCTGTGAATCTATTTCCCCCCAATTTATTTAGTGACGAAGCTCTGGCTTGTTTTTTAAAAACACGAACTCATGTGAAATACTATGGAGCTTTTATTTAACTGTATACTATACAAATAAAATATTCATTTACGCTTATAAAATATTCACAAGGACACATTTATAGAGGGAGTGCACATACTTATCTCAATAGTGTAGGAATGGATGCAATAAAATATTCAATCATGGGGGACCAAAATTAAATATTAATAACTGGTCGTTGAAAAACTCATATTAATCTCTGACTAATCTGAATATTATGAGGCCACGGCCCTTCAGTGTCTATACAGTGCTTACAGACCTGGGTGCAAGTTTTTTTATTTGAGTGTCCCACTTGACAAAAGAAGCAGTTTTTATGTGGAAGCTCTTGGCCTAAGGGATTTGTTTATGATTCTCAAGAAGAGCCAAACTCAAGTGCCTCCTTCTTCTGCCTGGACTGTGTTTATCTATCTCCGTTGAAAGCTCCCTACAGTCTCTCCTCAAACTGCACCTTGCGGTGATGAATAATATCGATCGGTGCATGATTGTAGAGGCAGTTGAACTGTAATGTGATTGTGGCTTATGTAAAGGTAATGGTGACATGACTTGCTCTCCCTAATCTTCTCCGAGCAGAATGAGGCAGTGGTGGGTCACAGGGTCCGTCTCATTGGATTGATTGTACATTGATGTTAATAGGAAAGGGCTGTAACAGTGGCATGCTGGGCTCACGTGTTTATGTGCAAATGTGTGTGTGTGTGTAAATGTTTCAGAAAGGCTGAATCGATGTACTGAAACGTTGCTTTAGAATGCTACAAAGGAAAAGATTTCACTTATGTTTTGCTGAAGTGAAATGAGCAAATATTAATATTAAAGATGTATTTCTAAGCAGAACTATTTGTTTTGTGCTCCAGGTTGACATCACTGTAGTGATTATTAAAACTACGGATGCAAATTTTGCTTTGGCTTATTAATGTAAATATACAGCAGGTTCCTTAAAGGTATAAACACATACTGAAATAATATTATTAAAGCTTGAGTTTAGCCTTAATATATACAGTATTATACATTATTATATATATATAAACATGTTCTATAGAATTGACCTGTTTTAAACTCACTCTGATCTGCTATGCTACATAAAGTTAAAAATGGCAACAACTAAAATCATAATAGCTGTAAAAAGGGATATTTTGCTAACACTCATAATTGGTGAGCCTCGCAGTTTGACAATCGTTAGCAAAACCGAAAGCACTCCTTTATAATGGGCACTCTGCATTTTAAAAGATTTATGGAGTGAATTGTACTAATTAATTTCAGTTTTTCATAAAAAAGCTCTTGCTGAGCCATAAGCATGTTAAATCTAAAAGGATCTGTAGCAAACAAATCAGATAACTAAACAGGATGACAAGAGGTATATGATACAATATACCCCCTTGTAAGTGTTTAATGGGATACTCCACCAAATAATTAAAATTCTGTCAACCTCAAGTTGTTCCAAAGCTGTATTAATTTCTTTGTTCTGTTGAACACAAAAGAAGATATTTGGAAGAATGTTTGTACAGTTCTGGGGCACTATTGAATACCAAAGAAGTTTTTTTCCTACTATAATAGTCAATAGTGCCACAGAATTGTTTGGTTACAAACATTCTTTCAAATGTCTTTCTTTGTGTTTGTCGGGTCCCGGGTCTAGCACTTCTGTTTTATGTTTTGTCCTCTGTTTGTGTTGTTTACACTAGACCTCGTCTGACAGTTCTCCATGTGCTCAGTATTCGCGTTCTTGACTCCGCCCCTCTTGCCTTCTATCATTAGCCACTTTTGCTCTCCTCACATCACCTGGTATCGCTCTCTCTCTCCAGCTGCCCCTCATTCCACACTAATTTCTTCCCCTTCTTATTTCTAATGCTTTTTCCAGTTTGTGTCAGATCGTTAGTGTTTGTTGCACGAGTATAACCAGTCTAGACCCACTTGTATCTTGTCCGGAAAGTTAGTTTCCATTCTAGTCGTGATATCTTGCCTTGTAACCTTGTTTTCTTGTCTTGTTACTCAGTACTCACCTATTGTCCTGTCTGGCTCCAGTGCCATTACCGGGTGTCTGCATTTTCTGCCTTGTTTACCCAGCGACCACGGCTGCTGGACCTCACCCCACAGCATTCTTGGAAGGCTGAAGCGAGTTCTCTCCCGAAGGGGAGATTATCCCTGCCGGACTTCTCTTCACCAAAAGTCCGAGATGCCTGGGTTGCTGTGCTATCTTCTACCGCTGTGGGTGCGGGTTCGGACAATCAGCTTCGGTTGAACTATCTTCGTCTCCGTTGAGGACTCTCTACTTCACAACCGGCAAACGGGACACTCGGATTAACGCCTCTTTTGGAGACTCTACCTCACACTTTGTAACGGAACTATTGGACTCACGCTTCTCCCTTAGGAGACGCCTCACTAGTACCATCTATCGTGACATACGGACTACTCTTCCCTCGAGGCGAGTCCCGGCCTTGTCACCCTTCCCCCACGGTCTTTACGGCCGAGCGCTCGAGCCATTTCCCCAAGCCCCGGTTACCTCCTATTTTCTGTCCAGTTATGGAAGTAATTTATGCCATTTCTGTTTGTGATTTTTTTCTGTGGAATAAACCTGTTAAACTGCTTTTGACTCCGGTATCATCCCTGACAGTGTTCAGCAAAACAACAAACTTTATACAGGTTTGAAACAACTTGAGGGCGAGTAATGAGTGTCTGTATATGACAGAATTTTCATTTTTTGGTGAACCATCCCTTTAAGCATATAGTGATACATGTTCACGATTTTAAAACTTTTACTATTTTTACTTCCTAATCAATCAAAATTGGACAAAATAAAGCTCTTGTAAAGAATAGATACAAAATATTTACCTCACTGCCTCTCTTAAGAAGGACGCTGTAGCGAGGAAGGCGGGACGAGAGCCGTGGGACAGGAAGGCGGGGCCAGTGGCATGAGTGATAATGAGTATCAGCTGTACGCGCACAGGTCCCGCATGCCTCACGGGGAGCTAGGGAGCATAAGAGGACGAGCGACGGGACTGCCGACGAGAGAGGACAGGGCCCGGAAATGTTAAGTTTTATTTATGTTTGTGTGGCCGGCAGTCGACCGTGAGGTGGCTGCCGGCCTTTTACTTCCGTGTTATTGTTTGTTTATTTTTGATTAAAGTTTATTGTTTAAATGTTCGCCGGTTCCCGCCTCCTTCCTTCCCTACATTGAACTTTGTTACAGACGCTTTTTGGATTCAAGTAAAATCACGCTGGCATAAACTGGATGAATAGTTTGCAAACAAAAAAGGAAACATACCATACTACAAATTTCTGTTAACTGTCCACTTCAACAACTCCCTCAAATTTTTGGTATAATTATCAGAAATAATTTTAGATTTATTTTTATTTTATTATTTTATATTCATTTGTACATATATTTTAATTGTAAAATGCAATAGACGATAATTTTACTAGCAGTCTCAGACTATGATCAAAGAGGAGGAAAAGAGAGATCATATACAGACACTCATAAACTCACGGTGCTGATGAGGCATTCCCCCCACCATTTAGCACCATTGTGCACCAACACGGTATGCAAGAACACCGAGATGGTCTGACTGAGACTGATTGATGCTCTGACATGTGCAAGATTATAAACACATGCTGCAAGTTTGATTGTGAGGTTCTTGCGCAATCGACACAATGCAAGTTTAAGTGCCGTGGCACACCGAGTGAGATTTTGCAGGCGAGGGTGCACGGCAGCCATTGCAACTGGGGCATGGCCTGATTAAAATCCTGCATGATTGACAAGCTGGGCATTCGTGAATTTTCTCACAATGAACGTTTGAGGCCACACCATCAAGATCAAGGCATTTTCTCCACGGAAAAATAAACAAGTTACTGAGTTGAGGAATCAGAGGGCTAATATTTTCTGGCTTGTTTGTTTGGATGGGGAGAGGCTCCTTCCAACTGCTAAAATGACTGATGGCGTCTTGTATTACAGTAATGACTTTGCATGCGGTATACAGCTAAAGCTTTTCAATTTAAACAAACACTAGAGCTTCTGCGTGTGAGTGTGTGTATAATCAGGGCTGGGACAGCAAGAGGAGAGTAATTAAAACGTAGTGTACTACAGGAAGCAGAAAGCATTGGCCTGTGACCAAAGACTGCTAAACTGAAAAACCTGGCAGTAAATAATGGCAGGATTACTGCGGTTTTATAGGAAGAGAGGTTTCCCATGAGCGTAAGGTGTGCTTGAATGCGTATGCGTGTGCAGATAGAACTCAGCTGTGCTTTTTATTTCCATCCCTTAAGCCTCTTTTAAAGAATGAGGAGTAAGTAGAGTCTAAAATGGCTGCCTCAGATGTGATTAACAATTGCCCATCATTCCCCTCTTTAATCACACATCTACTTATCTTTTTCCTACAGTATCTCTCTCTCTTCCTGTTGTCCCTGTCTCTTTATTTCTCTTCCTTTCTTTCCTCACAGCATGTCATTCTCTCCATCCCTCTACTTTTGTCAGCCGCCTCTCTTCTCATTCTCTCAGAAAGCAAGGATGAGGCTCCCTGCAGGTATAGGAGAGGCGATCTAACAGAACTGCCAGCCTTTGTATCTCCACCATCAGCAGTTGAGCACCACACGCGCGAGAGATGGTGGAAAATAAGGACGGGGGGAGGAAACTTTCAAAGAGCGAATGCACCGCTGACCTTTTGTACACTGTATTATCTGGTATTTCTGTATTTTCTTACCTGCTCTGTGTTTACATTTCTCAACATTTTTGTCTAGCTAATAGCTTTTTTCTTTCTATCGCTCTATTCTGTTATTTAACATCAGTTTAACCTCTGGCTCTGTGTCCTTCTAAGCTTCATATATAATGCTGTGCATCAGACTCTCACACACAGAAAAAACTAACTTGTAGAATTTACTTAACAAAATCCTCTTAACAATTTGCATGAACATTTTTTAAGTAAAATTTGCTGCTATAATTCAAGTACAATTTACTAACCAGAATAAAGTAAATTCTACGTATTAAATACATTTAGTTTTTGTTAAAATATCAATAAAACAATTATGCTGAACATAAACATATGTCTAACTCAAACTTCACGGATCACTTCCTTACAGATTGAAATATACAATTTTTTTTGTCAAGTAAGAAGAAACTGGTGGTCTCTGTACTGGCATTAGCACAGTTACTGCTCAAGTGAAATAACACACTTCATGACTAATATTGTGTCTCCCTCAGCCTATGCACAAGCACCACTCTTCTGAACAACGGTAACAACTTATAAAACCCAAACTTAAAAATAATACCAAAACTCTCCTAAATCTCAAAGATAAATCAACAAAAAACACAAACAAGTCTTTCTTTTTACTGAAAAACACTTAAAATTACAATTAATCTTGAAAATTTATCTCATTATGCAGTCAGATACAAAGCATGCTGGGAACTACAGATCAACTGCCAAGGTAGTTGTATCTACAAAAAATATTTATGTAGTCTCAACACAAAATAAATTAGTAAACTTAATTTGACCAATTTAAATGGGTTTAACATAATAAAATTGAGTTGGATTTACTTAATAATTTGTTAACAACCAAAATGAGTAGATTTTATTCCCAAGATTTTTCCCAACTCACTTTTTAAAAAAAAAACAGAAACATAATTTTACTAAGTATATTTTAATAATTTATTTTCATAGAATCTACTAAGGCACATAATATTTTTTTTCAGTGCACATTGGTTGCATTAAAACCTTAGCGGTCCTTCGAGTTCATACTTTGGTGACCTAATGCTGCATAGACTGTTGGGTAGTCATCTTAAATGGATACTCCACCCAAAAATGAAAATTCTGTCATCATTTACTCACCCTCATATTGTTCCAAATTTATATAAATTTCTTTGTTCTGATGAACACAAAGAAAGATATTTAGACAAATGTTAGCAACTGACATTTCTGGGACGTCATTGACTACCAGGTCAAGGAAAAAATATTGTATCTTTTTTTTAATAAAATAAAAAAAAAAGAAAAAAATTTAAAAAAATTAAGAAAAAAAAAAAATTAAAGGAAACATTAAAAAAAAAATTTTAATTTTTCCTACTATGGTAGTTAATGACGTCCCAGCTATGTCAGTTGCTAACATTTTTCAAACAGAACAAAGAAATGTATACAGGTTTGTAACAACCTGGGAGGGAATCATTTTCATTTTAAATATAAAACGAATTAACACTGAAATATATAATATAAAAATATGAAAAGTAATGTACATTCTAAGGATAGTTCACCCAAAAGAATAAAACGAACAACGGCGGTACCCATTGACTTGCATTGGTTTTGTGTACATACAAAATAAGTGAATGGGTAGCGCCGTTGTTCAGTTACCGACATTCTTCAAAATATCTTATTTTGTGTTCTGCGGAAGAAAGAAAGTTTATCATTTGTAATGACAAGAGGGTAGATAAAGATAGAATTTTAATTTTAGGGTGAACTATCACTTTAAAACATTTTTAGACATTGAAAACAAGCATAATATCCTAAAACATATCCTAACTCCAAAATAAATATTGTAAAAAAAAGCCAGCCATCCATCAGACCAAGATTAACAAAGCATTAAGCATTGTGTCCATGTGACCGCTGAAGTCTTTCTACCTTAGAATCACATTAGTCCAAAATTAAAATGAGGGATGAATTCAATAAACTGTGGCATTACTCTTGCATGCATTATTGCAGCTCAAAAACTGTGTCCATTCACTAAACACCTGCAATCCAGTTTAAGTAACTGGATACAAAAAGCACACTATCAACATAGAGAGACCCGATTCGTAATACACATACTGTTAAAGATAAAATAAGTGTAAGAAATGCTGAACTGTACCTTATTGAACCAGGTCTCGAATTTGTTTGATTCAGTGGTCAGGAACAAATCTGTAAGAAAGAAATGATCAAACATTAGTTATTTCTCAAAATGACAAGACTTCCTTGATTTTGCTGATGCTCCTGTGACTCTGATTTAAGTAATATGATGCTTAAGTGCATTGAATCTGACAGGTTTCTCCAGCAGGTGGAAGTATAGATTTCTGAGTTACAGATCAGCACCATCTTTCTGGCTGCAGCAGCCATTTGCTAAGACCTGTTACAAAATATTTATCAGTGAGAGAGTTTGCTAAGATCACAATCAAACAACTGAAAAAGCAAGAAGGAAGGACCAAGTAGAAGTTTATCACACCCTCCTGGATGGAGTGTATCTGTTTAAAGCACTGAAAAAAGCCTTGCCAAATAAGTTTTCACAAAGAACCCAGTTCAAATACATAAAGCAAGTAGACGCAATGAGGCTTTATATGACAATGTGAGCAATAACCTCACTGTATTGATATAATAAACACGACCTCAGCTGTGAAACTGAGCCTGAACTCAATAAAAGCCATGTGCCACCCTCCAGTGCCTCGCTGAAATACTGACAATTTCACACATTCAATACATTGACGTTTTTCTCCATATCACAATCGAGACTTTGCTTGATTTCAACTGTGGCGTGTCCTTTTCTCAATAACCAGAACACACCACATGTATTATCAAGCATGATTCTCCCGACTGACTCCGATATCGAGTTATTACACTGATTGGTGCAGGCGAGTGGTGTAATTTTCTCGTGCTGTCAATTTTCTTTTTCCTTTTGTGTTATGATGGCTTCATTTTAGAGGCCTGAACGTTGTTATTGAGATGGAGAGAGAGACTTGCGTCAACCCCCGTGTTTATTTGCGCGAAACATACACCTCTTTGAAACGCAGCAGTCACGTCAATGATCCAGATGTGTGAGGGTAAGAAATGTAAGAGAAGAGACGGAGAGCCATTTAAACAGGGCAATTTTATGGAGAACGTGATTTTTGATGCTCTTTTGAAATAAGATGTTCTGTGTAGACACTCCTACACTAAGTCCTTATGTCTGCCCACACAGAAACCAAAACAGAACACAATTATAGGTGAAATGAACAGAACAGAACAGTTTGATCTTCAATATGCAACTCAGTATGTGGTGTGAGACTTTTACTATCCAGTGCATTTTACCTATTAAAAAATAACATTGTGAATTACTACGATGTCCATAGCTATGTCAATACATCTACATGTCATAAAAATCGAAAGCAGCAAGACTGCAAAAATCTTGATTAAAGGGGTCATATGGCGCGAATACGTGTTTTTCTGTTTTTTTTGTGTGAGTTATAAGTTGCCCATGCATGTATTAGAGACATAAAATTGCAAAAATTAAAGTGTCGGAACAAAAGATGCATTCTATCTAAAAGCGAATGCTCACCCAGACCTGCCTGAAACGCCTCGTGTAACCACACCCCCACAAATCTACGTCAGTTCGTGGTATGACTAGACTAAGACCGCCCAAATGTATACGGAAGGTGGGTGTACCTGTCAGTACAATTGCTTTGGAACCTGATGTTCCAAATATGGTAAGAGGCATTACATTTCCGTCACACACTTGCAGTATTCGACCAATCACTACGCACTGGTTAACTGGCCAATCATAGCACACCTCGCTTTTCAGAGCGATGAGCTTTGTAAAGAATCTGCGCGTTTCAGAGAGGCGGGGCAAAGAGGAGATACAAACATGCATGGTATGTGGAAAATACAGCGTTTTTGAACCTTAAATCGTGTATACACATTGCATTACATCTAAAACAAACGGTAATATTCGTTTTAGCCGTGTCATATGACGCCTTTAACATAATAAGTAAAAAGTCCCTTTAAGAGAAAATAGAAGGGATGGCTATGGAGCTTTACAGCCAGTGTCACGAGGTGGGTCGGGGCAGATGTTTGAAGCGATTAGGGCGTCTGTGCTTGCGCTGACCTTTGAGGAGTCAGTAAGAGCAGATACTGAACTTTCGTTTGTGCTCCGGCAATAAACTTGTGTCCTCTGGCTCTCATTTTGTCCTTTACCTTCTCTCAAAAAATACCTTTTTCTCCAACAATCTCACTCCTCCAGGTCTTACGCGCGCACTCTCTTATCGCTCCAGTTCTCTCTCTCTCTCTCTCTCTCTCTCTCTCTCTCTCTCTCTCTCTCTCTGTGTGTGTGTGTGTGTGTGTGTGTGAAGTGGTGTTCCCTGTGGGAGTGGAGAGCTCACTGGCAGTGGCTGATGAGGTGCAGAATAAACAGCTTCATTAATCAGACTTAGAGCACTGCCACTAGTACAGTCTGCTGATTACACGCAGGTCTGTGGCCTCACATGCACACATACACACACACGCACACGCACACACGCACAGCACGCACGCACGCACGCACGCATGCACACACACACACCAGACGTCTTTTGTGTTCATTGTCATTCGCCACATCAGCCCTAGACAGACGGTAAGTTTACTTCAAAGATTTTCTGCTGATGTGTAAAAATAGCAGTTTCCAAAACTCCTTATTCAAAGCATCTCGAACAACATTTAAACTATAAAGGATTAAGTTTCTAACACATTCAGCAGTCTGACAAGTAAAATGTTAGCAATGACCAGCATTCCCTCAAGATGTGTGTGTGTGTGTGCCCGCGTGTGGTCGTGCGCTTCTAATGCTACTTCCACGCAGACAAAAACTGTGCAGAATCAAAAATATGTAGACATACAGAAAAAAAAGAGATCGATTTCTGGAATCAGAGATAAATAAATGGACAGCATTTCAACTGGAGTCCATCAGTAGCTCCATTGATTTTCAGTACAGAACCTAAGCTGTCAGAAAATGTACGCAAAAGAAATGAGCAGCTGTGATTCATTTGTGAGATGAGTACAGAATCACAAAACGGGACAGACATTTCTATTTCATAAAGCCATATTGAATCATTAAATGTATAAGTAGATACAAACAATAAACAATCAAATTGAGGTTTTCTATAATGTGAATATGCACGTTACATATTCACAATACAGTATAATATACCCAGAGGGCCTTATTTGTTCAGACACATTACAACAATATATAATAAGGACCGATTTAATTTGTGAATTGACAAAAATAGATGCTCGGTGAAGAGGTCATGAATAGACCATAGCTTTCAACCAATCAGGATCATGTGCCATAACTATCCATAATCAGGTGATTGAGGTGTCCACCCAAAAGAAATAACAAGGTAGCAAAAACAAATGAATGAGCTTTGTCTCCTCTAGCAAATTTCACATCAATACTCCTACAAACTGGGTTTGCTGTACAACAGAAAAAACCGCGACATGCTCTTCATTTCACATTATTAGTCCTATTACTGTCAGGGTTCTGGTAGACGGAGAGCACACCACGGAGGTAGATAAGAAAAAGGAGTTTATTTCAAAAACGGGAATATCCAAAAACAGGTAAGTATTTCAAAAACGGGAATATCCAAAAACAGGTAAGTATTTCAAAAACGGGAATATCCAAAAACAGGTAAGTATTTCAAAAAACAGGAATATCCAAAAACAGGTAAGTATTTCAAAAACAGGAATATCCAAAAACAGGTAAGTATTTCAAAAACAGGAATATCCAAAAACAGGTAAGTATTTCAAAAACAGGTAAGTATACTTATCGGGGTAAAGAATTGCAGTGAAGACAACAAGACTGAACAGGGAAGAACAAAAAGGTGCAAACTTAAATAGAATCCTGATGATGTGATGCAGGTGTGGACTAATCAAAAATGGTGGATGTGCGGTGCATGCTGGGAAACTGAGTTCAGAACTCCNCAAAAACAGGTAAGTATACTTATCGGGGTAAAGAATTGCAGTGAAGACAACAAGACTGAACAGGGAAGAACAAAAAGGTGCAAACTTAAATAGAATCCTGATGATGTGATGCAGGTGTGGACTAATCAAAAATGGTGGATGTGCGGTGCATGCTGGGAAACTGAGTTCAGAACTCCGGGGAGAGGGAACGGGTGAAGCGAGCTGGCGGTGACGACATGGGGGGCGTGGCCGGTGGTGCTGAAACCGTTACAATTACCAGTTATTTTAACATTCTTTTTTAATCCACCTCTTGCATTCACAAAATTCAATTGAATGTAATGACTATTTTCAATCTAACTAATAAAGTTCTGCAGCGGGAGAACTAAAAGAGATGTCAGCTAAACAAAGACAGCAAAATGTGCCTCCCTCCACATTTATGGAGCTCTTAAGTACATAGTGAATTTTGTCCCTTGGATATTAAAAGAATAACATGAGTTCTACCATATCCAAAATCTTCAGCAGCACCTTTATATATTCAGGATTATTCAATGTGTGCACTGCAGTGGCTAACTGACCTTAGAAGATTTTCAAGCTTTCAGAAACTACTTTACACCCTTACTCAATCTTTTAATATGACAGGTTGAATGTTTGAAGGTTTTAAATGACATGCTTGTTTCTCAAGGCCAGTTCTTACTCATTTACATTGGTTACTAGTACAAAGAAGAAGCTGTCACAGCATCAGATGGCATGACCACGGCCCCCTTTTTTTCTGCAGCATCACATTACATTTATGGATTTGGCAGACACTTTTATCCAAAACGACTTTCAGTGCATTCAGGCTATACATTTTATCAGCAGGTGTGTTCCCTGGGAATCAAACCCACGACATTTATGCTATAAAAGCGTTTAGCTGTCTTTTTGAAAAACCAATAATGATGTGGTCACGGGTACGGCTTTGGAAACCACTGGATGCTCATTAAAATCATTAAAAATAATGTTAATATTCAAAGAAAATGCTCGATTACCTGCTACACATGCATGCTGTGTTTACATTCCTCCATCGCTGCAGCCGAACGGAACAGAATAAGCAGAATCAAGTGTTCAATCTAACTGGCTTATCAAAAGCAACAGAAAATATAACACGAAGTGACAGAGAGTAATGTGGGTCTTAGACAATTAATCGCATAATTTGATTAAACATGTTGCAGTAATGTATTAATGTATGCTTTCATTACAGATCTGATTCATTTCATGCTCTCATTTCCTTCAGTAAGAGCATGCGATGTGCCCTCAATTTCCCAGCATGCTTTAGTACATGTATAGAAATATGTATTTTATTGCTTATTATTAGTTTTCTTGGTTATTTCCCTTTTTCCTGACCCAATTGGCATGGAACCTCCATTAAGGCATTAATATTTAAAAGGGAAGTCAGAATTAAATTATTAAGGCACACGTTTGGATGATGTGTCATGATGGGTGGACTGGTAAGAGAGAGACAGGGAAGGAAAGATTATACACGAAAAATGATTTGTGAGTGTCTCTTTTGCATGTCAGTAAATCTATCATTACTAGCCACAGATTCACAGCTTTCGAAAAACCAGAGGAAGAAAGGCATACATTTAACACAGAGGATGTGATTAAAGAATAATGCTGGTTAAATAAATAAGCAGAAACAAACTTGCTGATGTTAAGAGCGACCACTGACCCTTAATGGCAAAAGCCTGTTTTACACCTGAAAATCACTCTGCATGTTATTGTTCAGGCTGTATAAAGCTCGCTTTTCACAAACTATAAAACAGTGTTGCGTCGTGTCACCGGAGGGGAAATGAGACCGATCTCATTTATCTCCCACCATCAAATGTGGAAATACATAACAACTAAAGAAAAAGCAATAGCTTGCCTAAAAGTGATTACGTAAGATTTTAAAGTGGAAAAACAACACTCATAAAACACAAAAAAAAGGATAAAAGTAAGTACAACAATTACAAGCAGTCCTGCTGTTTTTAACACGGATGAACTAGCTAACATGCATTGTGAATCCGAGATACAGTCGCAGCAGGGCTTTTTGCGGTCGGGAAGGAAATTTTATTCCAGCTTTTTTTCTGCCGTCTTTCATTATGTGTAATGACGGCATTTAAACGAATACACAGTGTGAAGCACAGCATCCTTTCAGCTGAAAAATGTTGAAGAATCATGCTCGCAAACTGCTTTTCCCGGGGCATTATGGGTAACGGCGGTGACGCACGCAGAGACGGGCTCTCTGGAAAGAGGAGACAAGCGAGGAGAGATGCAAGAGCGTCTGTCTCCTAAACTACTTCAACTGCTGCCTTCCTTTTCCAGCGCCCTCTTATTCAGAGCAATGGGAAACAAAAAGAGACGGTAAAGCGAATGCGTTCGGCGGCAGGTGTACGAAAACAAGAGGAAGAGTAAGAGGGAGTGTGAAAGGAAGAAACGGGAGAGAGAGATACTGAAAGTGAGATCAATAAAACCTGCTCGGTTCCTCTGAGACTGTGTTCGCAGTACATTATATTGTTTTGTAAGTTATGAAACTGGTAGCCGAGCCAAGAAATAATTCCAGTAACAGATGCAAAATGCGTTTACTGCAGTGAAGGTCATAAACACATTTCAAATGCCTTATCTTATTTTAAAGTGTGCCTATGTATGAAATTAAGAGGTCTTCTACCAAAATATTGTATGAAGTGATAACACCATACATTTCCATCTGTTCCTTGTGAAAATGAAATGATTCTGTATAAGACAGAATCAAAATGAGGTCAGCACAGACTAATGACCAGTTTTTTCAATAAATTATTTTTTTCTTCCATGATGATTCATGAAGCTCAAAAAAGGAGCATGAGACACTTTTTACACGTGGATTGCCCACCAGAGTGTCAGGACCCCATTGAGAAACTTTGGACTGAAATGAGTTTATGTAAACGTTTTTTTCACAGCAAATACATGCTTTCAGACAGCAAACTTTCCACTAAGGCAAAAGTACTGTGAAGGAAAAAGTACTTATAAGAACTGTGAACTTCAAATGTCAAAAAAAAAATATAGGTTTATTAGAATTGTATACTGTACAAATATAAAAATCCCATATAACACTCATTTAATGGCTTTCTTTTCAATACAACAGTGTGTTAAGTAATTTTTTGTATCATCGGGGCAACATTAGCTGTAAATGCAAAGATAAATAGCTAAATAAATTATTAGAACTACAATACAACATTATTGCGTAAAAATTAGGGCTGCAACTAACGATTATTTTGATAATCGATTAGTTGGGTGATTATTTTTTCGATTAATCGATTAATCGGATAAAATTTAATTACAACTTTTGCTTATAATAAGTAAATCAGATATGGGAAAAGTATACACAACTGAACTAATTAGCCTTCTCCAAAAATGTTGTGAATATCTCCATAATTAATACACCTGGTGAGTTGATTCATGTGTGTCATATTAGAAGCAACTGACAATAGTCTCTCCCAAACGTGGGAGCGAGGGGAGGGTCAGCCAAGGAAATCATTTTTTTGTGCCATGAAAAGTGAGATATTTGTAAATTCAAATGTAGTGAAGTACAGTAAAAAGTAAACAGAAAAAGTAATACTTCAGTACAAATACTCAAAAAGTGTACTTAAGTACAGTTCAATTCAATTCAATTTTATTTATATAGCGCTTTTCACAATGTGCATTGTTCCAAAGCAGCTTTACAGGAGCAAATAAGAAAAACACAGAAAGGTAAAACACAGCACAGTGCATGGTGTTTATAGACCAAGCAAGATCATTATAATAAATAATATCTAATAAATAAATGAATAAATAAATGCAGTCTCCCGGTGAGCAAGCCAACACTGCACTGCTCGCTGTGGCGAGGAACCCAAACTCCAATGCTGAATAATGGAGAAAAAAAAACCTCGGGAGAAACCAGGCTCAGCCGGGAGGGCCAGATCTCCTCTGACGTGTCATAGCTGCACTCAGTGACCCCGACCAAAGCCACCGAGCAACGTCCACGAAGAAAAGGGAGAGCCCACGAGCCGCGACCCAGGAAGCCCCACCCGCCGAAACCGTGCAGGTCCAACCCGGTACCATTCCGTGATCAACAACAGACAAGTAAATGTTCTCAAGTAAATGTACTTCGTTACCCACCTCTGAACTAAATAAACCACCAAATCAAGGTATTTAGCCTATTATGTACTTTGCAAAGTGCAAACGCCACAAATTGGGTTTTACTAATATAATCTTTAATTTTGTCATTTAAAACACCTCTCCCGTTTAAACTTTAAAACTGCGCAGCTTGAAGAGATGCATGCAAAACACGTCTGACTTTAAAACTGCGCTGCACGGAGAGACACGTGTGACTTTAAAACTGCGTCACTCGCGCTGCAGGGAGAGACAAGTGTGACTTTAAAACTGCCCACCTCGCGCAGCACGGAGAGACACGTGTGACTTTTAAACTGCGCATCTCGCGCTGCACGAAGAGATGCATCCACGGAGAACCACATCTGACTTTAAAACTGCGCATCTTGTGCTGCAAGAAGAGACGCATCCATGGAGAGACACGTTTGACTTTAAAACTGCGCAGCTCATGCTGCACGGAGAGACACATCTAAAACGGTCATTTTAAAAGGGAAGAAGACGCGCTTGATTTACAACTGTGCAGCTCGCAAGTGACGTCACAGACCAACTAATCGATAATGAAATTCGTTGACAACGAATTTCATTATCGATTATTATCGATTAGTTGTTGCAGCCCTAGTAAAAATAGTCTTATTTTTTATATAATATAAAGTGGGTTAAAATACTTTTAATATTAGCATATAAAGTGTATCTAACACTTTAAATATTTATATTCATGTCAATCTACTGACTATTTTCCTATCATATCTTTATTTGTGTCCAATTTCATTGTGAAGAAATTACTTGTAAAGATGTATGAATATTAAGCTTACGCTTACATAACGTGATTACAATAGCCTCATTCAGTTGTGCTGCTTTAAGATTGCATACTTTAGAACAGTGGTTCTCAAACTTTTCAGATCAAGTACCAAGTACCACCTAATAACCACCATAGAAAATCATGAATAAACACTTAAATTAATAGTAGAGCTATGAATCTTTATCTTTACCCCTCATCCTCCAATTCTAATATATTATTAATAATAAAAACGCTTATTTGTTTACCAACTGTTTTCAAACTAAAGAACATGTTTTTCAAGTTAGTCAGCAGTAATAGTGGACACAAAACACTTTTCTGTAGTGAAATGTAAACAGTGCTCTGTAAATTACTTTTATAGGGGATTTATTAACTTTGTGGGGACTTGCAGAAAGACTACAAACTTATATTAAAGACAAACAATGTGGAAAGAATATTTAACACAGAAGATAAATAAATACTTAAACATGCAGAGAACAGCTGTATAACACACAGATAAATCTAGGTTTTAAGTAGCTACGTCTGTCTTGTTTACTTTCTATTAGACTCACACTTTACTGTAGTGGCTTTTGTCTAAATTGCAATGCGCGCTTCATTGATTTAACCTTGAATAGATGCAGACGCATGTTGAATTAGCGTTTTCAGGGGCCAAATGCTATAGCTTGAAGATAACAGGTAACGTCGCTCAACAGCTTGACTGGCTAACAGTGAGCAAAATACATAGTAATGGATTTCAACTGCAGTCTTGATTCCACTCTCCATTGTCAGCTGTTACATACAATATTCAGTTAAAAGTTGTTGGAAAAATGTGTTATGTACATCTTTAAATTCAGAAAAGCACCCATTTCTGTCTCCTGTTTGTCTTCATACATGACTAAAGTGGGGATAGATATGAATGCGTGAGCCAGCTCCTTTCACATTCACCCTTCAAAAACAGGAAAACACAACAGATGCCTGGATTTTCTATTGCCAACGAGAAGATCATGATGCATCTGGTTACAGAGAGCATCACACTTCCCATCTGTCAACCATGCAGGCCTATGATATGGGTGCAACATTTCAGCATGACCCGAATTCCAAATACTACACAAGGAAGCGGTTACCATGCCAACAAACAAGCAAGAACCTTACAAATAGAAACTAACATATAGCTCACCACAAGGTTGTGATGATTCTGTGTTTGTGCATAAGGTACCACAGTAATTTAAACATACAAAATAACGCAAAAATGCCATTTTATTTTCACTTTGTGTTATGGAAACAAGAGTTCAATCCACACCTTATCATATGCCCAAAAAACCAAGTGTATGGACTAAATGAGTTAAAGCGATAGTTCACCCACAAATGAAAAATCTATCATTGTTTACTCACTCTCTTCTACACCCACTCACCTGTGGCATCTTCTTGGATATTAAAACTTTATGAAATCTAACACAGAGTAGCTTGAGCTGTTGACAGCCTTTAACACCCTTAACCAGAGTAACCAACAATTCTACGGTCACAAACAGATAGAGAGATCAAAGACTTATCTAGTCCAATATAAACACTAATTTCAAGCCCCATAAGTGCTTGTGGCCAAAAGCACAAACGCTGTCTCTCCATGCAGAGTCATACATTTGTATAGGGTGAAAGAGTGCATGTTTATAAATACAGAGCCCAAAGACCAGTGTTTTTCCAGAAAAAAAACACTAAAGCTCTAAATGACAAATGAGGGAAGGCCGAGGTGCTGATTGCTAGTTAATTACGATGCATTCACAACTTCTGCGCTCTCATTAGTTCCAAACAATGCTGACATGCCGCAACCGAATCATCTCCATTATCATCCGCTCACCCGCCGCGAGCCACTTCCTCCGCCTCAAAGGCACTATGCCGACAGAGAGAGTGAAACCATTGTTTTCTCTGTCTGTGTTCTGTGCAAGATATGTGCAAAGGCTGAAATTGGGAAGCTCAGGGTAAAAAAGATGGAATATTTGATAGCTTTGTATGTCTAGATGAACACACAGACAGCCATTGCACAGCCTAATCTTAGATTTATTTCACCATTCAGATCATGTCAATCCTCTTTAAGAGGTTTATAATCAGAGTTGGATCCATTTTGGAGGAACACCGGTTCTGCCTCCCATTTCAAGTATTCATCATTTCATTTTGAAATAGTCTTAATTTACTTTAGCTTGACTTTTTTAAGTTTCTTTCTCTCCCTCTGACCCTTAAAATTTTATGAGTAACTTTCTGCCACTGAGCCTTTAAGACTTTTATGTAACCTCTGTTCACATGTGTTATGAGCAACAGCATTTTGCTGTGTTTACTCGCAGGCTGGGGGTTTGCTGTCGGGTCCAATACATTTTGCGCTTCCCGGCAAAGACTAACGCTGTGGCGACAGATTTTTGCGAAACGCACAAACACAAGCATCACATCACTGAAATGATCTCTCAGCTGCTCGTTTCAGATGCTGTGGAGAGATATGCATAGCAACAGATGCCACACACAGCCAGCAAACAGCAAAACATTTGGAAGTTACTCCTCAGTTAAAAACAAATAGAAATGAAATTACAAATTACATTAAGTATGTTAAAAAATTTGAATGGATTTCTACTGGTCTTGTTGTGCAACCTACTGGATGCAACAAAACGTCTCGGTTACTATCGTAACCTCGGTTCCCTGAGAAGCGGGAACGAGACATTGCAGAAGCACCGCATATGGGAACTCTTCCCTTTTCCACTTTCCTTAAGTCTTATTGGATAACGCCAGTAAAAAACTGGCCAATTGTCACAAGACATGCAACAGTATGCAAATACTGAAGAACCCCTGGCAGTATAAATATGGTGCATAGCGACAATATCTCAGAATCTACGAGAAAACACCAGCATGGCTGATGACCGTCGAACACGGCGGACTACGCAATGTCTCGTTCCTGCTGGCAGTTGTTACCGCGTTGCTGTTGACTCTGTGCTTTGGTGTACTTTTATGTTCACTGTTTTGTCCGCCCGGGATTCCGTGCTGGCTCTTACTGTTGTGGTGTCTGCCCTGTCATAGCGCAGCCCGCTCATTTCTTTGGCTTGGATATGCATGAGCCCGAACTGGCAGTTCATTGGTCTGTCTCAGCCAACCAGCTGTGAGTGCTCAGGGTGACTTCGCGGTTGGTTGAATCGGTGTGCATGACCCTGTGCTTGGTGTGTTTTAACCCAGTTGGTTGGGCTGATCTTGCTACTCTCACGGCCGGATTGTATATCGTTCCCATATGCGATGCTTCCGTAATGTCTTGTTCCTGCTTCTCAGGGAACCGAGGTTACGATAGTAACTGAGATGTTCCCTTTCGAGAGCGGTCTCTCAATATTACGGAAGCTCCGCATATGGGAACGATATCAAGCATACAACAGGACACCGCCGTCTAGTGCCGGGAGCTGGACGCCACGACGCTAGGTAGTAAGGCTGCGCATATTCAATTTGAACAGCACCAAACCAGCACCACCCTCCATAGGTGTGCCTCGCGGCCACACACACCGCTATCTCCTGGAGTCCGATATGAGGCTGCGGCACAAGAGATACAGCAGCATGCATAAGTAACAACGAGCTCCGGGTTGAAGGTCTGTGCAAAAGCGCGTGCGCACACACACAGTCATATGGGCAGCGTTGCTTCCGTGGCAGAGCCATGGCTAAAGGATTTAAACAGGCATTACCAACACTTCATATCCGTACTTTGGACATGGGAAGTGATGGTTGCAATGGGAATCGAACCAGGATCCCCCACGTGGAAGCGAGCGGCTCTAACCACCCTCCTACAAGGGTGCCTCACAACTGTACAGAATAATCACAACATGTGCTGACACGGCATACCACCATTACAATGGCGGCCTACTCACGTGTGAAAATTAAGCATGGGGTATGCTTGTGTACAAGAAACGGCTCATAGTGCGTGAATCCGGGATGCTCTCAGAGTCGGGCGATCCCGCACCGACTCCGCCTAGTCTTTGTCCGAGATGGACATGGAGTCATCGTCCTCCTCAACGCCGAAGGAAACAGCGTACACGAAGGTGAATGCTCCCCAACGAAGAGGACTGGGGAATGATGCGACGGCAAAGGACGACGGTCCCGGGCCGGGAGTCCATGAGCGATGTTTCTGTGAATCCTCAAGACATGCTTCGACGTTCCGCACAGTGCGCTGTTCGCACATTAGGGCTCAGCACTGCATTGCCTGCCTGGGCCTGGCTCATGCTGAGGCTGCCTTTTGTCGACAGACGACAGAAAGCAGCCATCAGATGCGGTGGAGAAGTCTCCAGTTGCGTCTTCAACGATGGCAGTGTTAAAGAGAAGATTCTGAGGTATTGTCGCTATGCACCATATTTATACTGCCAGGGGTTTGTCAGTATTTGCATACTGTTGCATGTCTTGCGACAATTGGCCAATTTTTTACTGGCGTTATCCAATAAGACTTCAGGAAGTGGAAAAGGGAAGAGTTCCCATATGCGGAGCTTCCGCAATGTTGAGAGACTGCCCTCAAAAGGGAACTTTCAATGCCTGCACATGCTTGTGTCTGTCTGATACAGTCACCTTATTTTTTGAGCTGTTTGTGTTTAGACCGGTGAGCCACTATAGCTAATGGCAGTCGTATTGTGAGTTAGACGAGTGTGCTGTTTTGACTGGCTAGTTAATATTTATTATGGAACCCAAAGGTACATACGTAATGTGTGCAGTTAGAGGTTACCATAATAGCCGGTACAAACGCAAAAAAAGTCTACAAAACATTTGCTTTGACCATAATACACGCACCAGAGCTGTCCCGCACCCTATGATCTGCATCCATTATTCATTATTTTAGCCTACTGTATGTCCTTTCTCCTGGACAATTGACCTACTTGAATACAATAACTAATAAACTATTAGATATGTTTTAATTTTAAACGTGTATTAATAACGTTTATTAATACACGTTTAAAAATAAAACATATCTAGCACAACTATACAGTATGCGAATAGTGGTATAATAATATTAGCAGCAGTTAAAATTTAGTTGTTAGCATTTTTATATGTATTTAACAGTTAAAAACTTAATAGGCTAAAGCAAACCTACCTGCCAGAGGATTGCAACTGCATGACTAACAGTTACAGGATTTGCCCTGTCATTACATTACATTTTCATTAATTTGGCAGACGCTTTTATCCAAAAGCACATTTAACATTTTGTCAACACGCTAAACAGTAGGCTACTGCTAGCCTTTACCAGGCCATGTTACTAGGAGGATTAAAGCTGAAGCAAGCAAGGGAGAGGATGAACAACATTAATTAATACACATAAAAACAGACAGTTATTGGTTAGTATGTTTTCAGTTGTTTTTAGAAAGCCGTGATGGATGCTGCAGCTCGGTGGAGACCTGCGATACAAGAGCAACCAGCCGTCTCCATTCTTCCGTTATTCGTTGTAAGGATCCAGGAATGTTTGCTCCATTTTGACTGGTATTCACATATGCTTTTACGATTTCGTGGTCTGTCATGTACAAATTTCGACTAACTTTCCCACTGTGCATGTGACGTTACTGGTACGTCTGTGCTTTTATGGTTGCCCATCAAAGACCCGTCAACTCCGCGAGAAAATATGAAGTAAATGAATAAATCCTCATATGATATATCAGGCCACTTCATCCTCCCACTGTGTAATACATCGCGGGTGTGAAAAATATTCATCATAGCTGTTTTAAAAGCTCCCGCAGCAACACACTTGCATTGTTTTCCAACGGCCGGCAATAATATGGAAGTCTTAACACAAACCGGAAGTACGTCACGTCGTTTACTTCCGCGTTCAAAATAACGTGGATACTTTAACACAGTATTAAAAATGTAATCAACTAAAAAATATCACACTTTGCGATTTTTGGATTTTATTCAAATATAAACATTTTGGTGGCATACAATACCAAAATATTTCAGCTTAGTAAAAACCTATACAGACAAATACTGATTATGTATACAGATGTTTCATTAGCTTATTTTAATGAACAAAATTGAGCAAGCAGAAAAAAACAGTTGTTGGAGTATACATAATACTTTTTTTTGTTATTCTAGGGATAGTTCACCCAAAATGTTTAAATTTGTCACCATTTATTCACCCTGATGTCAAAATCTGTATATGACACTTCCTCAACACAAAAGAAGATATTTTGAGAAATGCCTCAGGAAATCAATATATTTTTTGTTCAGCTGAAGAAACAAAGTCAGGTTTGGAATGACATGAGGGCAAGTACACGATGCAAGAATTGTCATGTTTAGGTGAACTATCGCTT